>NW_027423027.1:900000-905000 GCF_048934315.1 Petromyzon marinus
CACACGTACACACACACGTACACACACACGTACACATGTACACACACACACACGTACACACACACACATGTACACACACGTACACATACACACAGACGTACACACACACACACACGTACACACACACATGTACACACACACACGTACACACACACGTACACACACACACACGTACACACACACACACACGTACACACACACACACACGTACACACACACACACGTACACACACACACATGTACACACACACACACGTACACACACACGTACACACACACACACGTACACACACACACATACACACACGTACACACACACACACACGTACACACACACACACGTACACACACACGTACACACACACACACACACGTACACACACACACGTACACACACACACACACACGTACACACACACGTACACACACACACACGTACACACACACAC
Source organism: Petromyzon marinus (assembly GCF_048934315.1). NCBI lineage: Eukaryota > Metazoa > Chordata > Hyperoartia > Petromyzontiformes > Petromyzontidae > Petromyzon > Petromyzon marinus. Next base: position 900,450 of record NW_027423027.1, read on the forward strand.
ACGTACACACACACACACACACGTACACACACACACACGTACACACACACATGTACACACACACACACGTACACACACACGTACACACACACACACGTACACACACACACATACACACACGTACACACACACACACACGTACACACACACACACGTACACACACACGTACACACACACACACACGTACACACACACACGTACACACACACACACACACGTACACACACACGTACACACACACACACGTACACACACACACACGTACACACACACACACACACGTACACACACACACACGTACACACACACATGTACACACACACACACGTACACACACACGTACACACACACACACGTACACACACACACATACACACACGTACACACACACACACACGTACACACACACACACGTACACACACACACACACACGTACACACACACACGTACACACACACTAAACACACGTACACACACACGTACACACACACATGTACACACACACACGTACACACACACGTACACACACACACACGTACACACACGTACACACACACACACATGTACACACACACACACACGTACACACACAGACGTACACACACGTACACACACACACACACGTACACACAAACACATGTACACACACACACACACGTACACACACACACACACTTACACACACACACGTACACACACACGTACACACACACGTACACACACACGTACACACACACACACGTACACACACACGTACACACGTACACATGTACACACCCACACACGTACACACACAGACATACACATGTACACACACACACACATACACACACGTACACACACACACACGTACACACACACACACACTAGTACACACACACACACACGTACACACACACACACACACGTACACACACGTACACACACGTACACACACACGTACACACACACACGTACACACACACACACGTACACACACGTACACACACGTACACACACACGTACACACACACGTACACACACACGTACACATGTACACACACACACACGTACACACACACACATGTACACACACGTACACATACACACAGACGTACACACACACACACACGTACACACACACATGTACACACACACACGTACACACACACGTACACACACACACACGTACACACACACACACACGTACACACACACACACACACGTACACACACACACACGTACACACACACACATGTACACACACACACACGTACACACACACGTACACACACACACACGTACACACACACACATACACACACGTACACACACACACACACGTACACACACACACACGTACACACACACGTACACACACACACACACACGTACACACACACACGTACACACACACACACACACGTACACACACACGTACACACACACACACGTACACACACACACACGTACACACACACACACACACGTACACACACACACACGTACACACACACATGTACACACACACACACGTACACACACACGTACACACACACACACGTACACACACACACATACACACACGTACACACACACACACACGTACACACACACACACGTACACACACACGTACACACACACACACACACACGTACACACACACACGTACACACACACACACACACGTACACACACACGTACACACACACACACGTACACACACACACACGTACACACACACACACACGTACACACACACACACGTACACACACACATGTACACACACACACACGTACACACACACGTACACACACACACACGTACACACACACACATACACACACGTACACACACACACACACGTACACACACACACACGTACACACACACACACACACGTACACACACACACGTACACACACACTAAACACACGTACACACACACGTACACACACACATGTACACACACACACGTACACACACACGTACACACACACACACGTACACACACACACACACGTACACACACACACACACACGTACACACACACACACGTACACACACACACATGTACACACACACACACGTACACACACACGTACACACACACACACGTACACACACACACATACACACACGTACACACACACACACACGTACACACACACACACGTACACACACACGTACACACGTACACATGTACACACCCACACACGTACACACACAGACATACACATGTACACACACACACACATACACACACGTACACACACACACACGTACACACACACACACACTAGTACACACACACACACACGTACACACACACACACACACGTACACACACGTACACACACGTACACACACACGTACACACACACACGTACACACACACACACGTACACACACGTACACACACGTACACACACACACGTACACACACACGTACACACACACGTACACATGTACACACACACACACGTACACACACACACATGTACACACACGTACACATACACACAGACGTACACACACACACACACGTACACACACACATGTACACACACACACGTACACACACACGTACACACACACACACGTACACACACACACACACGTACACACACACACACACGTACACACACACACACGTACACACACACACATGTACACACACACACACGTACACACACACGTACACACACACACACGTACACACACACACATACACACACGTACACACACACACACACGTACACACACACACACGTACACACACACGTACACACACACACACACACGTACACACACACACGTACACACACACACACACACACGTACACACACACGTACACACACACACACGTACACACACACACACGTACACACACACACACACACGTACACACACACACACGTACACACACACATGTACACACACACACACGTACACACACACGTACACACACACACACGTACACACACACACATACACACACGTACACACACACACACACGTACACACACACACACGTACACACACACGTACACACACACACACACACGTACACACACACACGTACACACACACACACACGTACACACACACGTACACACACACACACGTACACACACACACACGTACACACACACACACACACGTACACACACACACACGTACACACACACATGTACACACACACACACGTACACACACACGTACACACACACACACGTACACACACACACATACACACACGTACACACACACACACACGTACACACACACACACGTACACACACACACACACACGTACACACACACACGTACACACACACTAAACACACGTACACACACACGTACACACACACATGTACACACACACACGTACACACACACGTACACACACACACACGTACACACACGTACACACACACACACATGTACACACACACACACACGTACACACACAGACGTACACACACGTACACACACACACACACGTACACACAAACACATGTACACACACACACACACGTACACACACACACACACTTACACACACACACGTACACACACACGTACACACACACGTACACACACACGTACACACACACACACGTACACACACACGTACACACGTACACATGTACACACCCACACACGTACACACACAGACATACACATGTACACACACACACACATACACACACGTACACACACACACACGTACACACACACACACACTAGTACACACACACACACACGTACACACACACACACACACGTACACACACGTACACACACGTACACACACACGTACACACACACACGTACACACACACACACGTACACACACGTACACACACGTACACACACACGTACACACACACGTACACACACACGTACACATGTACACACACACACACGTACACACACACACATGTACACACACGTACACATACACACAGACGTACACACACACACACACGTACACACACACATGTACACACACACACGTACACACACACGTACACACACACACACGTACACACACACACACACGTACACACACACACACACACACGTACACACACACACACGTACACACACACACATGTACACACACACACACGTACACACACACGTACACACACACACACACGTACACACACACACATACACACACGTACACACACACACACACGTACACACACACACACGTACACACACACGTACACACACACACACACACGTACACACACACACGTACACACACACACACACACGTACACACACACGTACACACACACACACGTACACACACACACACGTACACACACACACACACACGTACACACACACACACGTACACACACACATGTACACACACACACACGTACACACACACGTACACACACACACACGTACACACACACACATACACACACGTACACACACACACACACGTACACACACACACACGTACACACACACGTACACACACACACACACACGTACACACACACACGTACACACACACACACACACGTACACACAC
>NW_027423027.1:910000-1036670 GCF_048934315.1 Petromyzon marinus
CACGTACACACACACACACGTACACACACACATGTACACACACACACACACGTACACACACAGACATACACATGTACACACACACACACGTACACACACACACACGTACACACACACACACGTACACACACACACGTACACACACACACACGTACACACACACACACGTAAACACACACACACATGTACACACACACGTACACATACACACAGACGTACACACACACACACACGTACACACACACACATGTACACACACACACACACGTACACACACACACGTACACGTACACACACGTACACACACACACGTACACACACGTACACACACACACACGTACACACACACGTACACACACACGTACACACACACACGTACACACACACACACACACGTACACACACACACGTACACACACACACACACGTACACACACACACGTACACACACACACGTACACACACGTACAACAACAACAACAACCGCCATTCGCCACTAAGTGGCGGTGACGTCACCACGACGCTTGTGCCAGGCTATGTGCACCCTGAGGCCACGTGAAGTGTCGAACGCCCGCTGGCAGGAGGTCACGGGGCAGACCCAGGTGCCACGGGTCGACTGACTGAGATGACTGGCTGATGCACCACCTGTGCCCCCTACTGTGCCAACCTGCTGTGCTTTAGCCACCCGGCGCTCCGCTCGCTGTTGTGAGCGTCGCTCCTCCGCCCTCCGTTGTTGTTGGAGGGCGACTGCCTCCAACTGCCCAGTAGCATCCTTCACGAGCCTCCTCCACAGAGGCCGATCTTGACACCGCTGGTACCAGTCATCGGCAAGTCCACTCAGCTCCACGTCCTCCTGTACCACATCACTCCATCTCTTCTCTAGCCCGTGCCGCGCCCGCTTAGCCCCCTCAATCCGGCCAAACAAAAGCTGTTTCGGCATGCGGTGGCCGGGCATGCGGGCTACATGACCCAGCCATCGCAGCCTTGCCTGCCGGAGGAGCTCACCGATGGGACCCTGCCCAGATCTTTCAAGGATTTGTGAGCTCCTCACACAATCCAGTCTGGTTAAACCCAGGATGGATCGTAGGCAGGCCAGCCTAAATGTTTCTAACCGGCGAAGATGTTCCATTCGGGGGGTCCACGTTTCGCAAGCATAGAGAAGGGAGGGAATGACCGTGGCCGAGAAGACCTGAAGCTTAGTGCGGAGCGACAGACCAGGTAGCTTCCACACAGCGTTACGCAACCGATGAAAAGATATTGCCGCTCGACTGATTCGGAGTGAGACCTCTGCTGTTAAACTGGAGCCAGTCATAAGCACACTGCCCAGGTATGGGAAACTCTCCACTCTCTCCACAACTGCCCCATCACCGATTGGGAGTTGTGGTGGTGGAGTGTCCGATGGTACAAAATACCCAGGCAGGTGCTTAGTTTTGGTGGGGCTGATGGTAAGGCCCCACCTCTTAGTGGCATGCTCCAGTCTCAGCAGCAGCATCTCCAACTCCTCCTCTGACTGAGCAGCTATTACCAAGTCATCAGCATACATAACGTGGTTGAGCAATAGGGAGCCATCCCTTGACCGCACCCGGGCATCGATTAGCCTCCCATTATATCTGTACCATATGGAGATTCCCCCGGTACAGCTATTGAAGGCTTCACGAACTACGTGGTCAAAATAGATGTTAAATAATGTGGGAGCCAAAGGACATCCCTGTCGCACCCCAAGGTGTACAGGGAATGGCTCTGACTCCCGGCCACGTAGTTTTACCCGGGCCCGCTCACCATCATGAAGGTCCTTAATGATCGTGAGCAGAGGGTCAGGTACTCCAAAAGCACGAAGAACGACCCAGAGCCCAGGCCTACTGATGGTATCATAGGCCTTGACCAGGTCAATAAAGCAGAGATGTAGGTCTTGTTGGAATTCCCTACACCTCTGCTGTAGCAGACGGACAGAAAATATGGCATCTGTGCAGGACCGCCCTTTCCTGAAACCGCATTGGGGCTCCGCAAGCCTCTCCTCAGCGTGCCTGGCAAGGCGATGCTGAATAATCCTTGCCAGGACCTTTCCCGGCACACTGAGGAGTGAGATGCCCCTGTAGTTGTTACAGTCTGTGCGGTCCCCCTTCTTAAAAAGGGGGACCACCAGGGCATCCTTCCAATCCTGCGGAACCCGTCCAGTGGTCCAGACTGTTGTTATGATGTCATATAGGGCAGTCTGTGCACAAACGCCACCCTCCCTCAGCATTTCGCTTGGGAGATCATCTCTGCCCGCTGCCTTTCCTGGTCTCAGACTCCGGATCGCCTTCAATACTTCCTCAGCAGATGGCACCTCAGCCAGCCACTCACAGGGGGTGACTTCATCCAATATTTGAGGCACCGCAGCCTCAGCAGGGTCATCCTCACTTTGTGCCGCGATGTTTTCCTGGCTGAGGGATTTTCCCTCCCCCAGGACCTCACAGAAATGCTCAGCAAATCTGCGAACCTGTTCCTGGGGGTCAGAAATTGGATCACCGTTTTTTCCCCTAATGATGGTAATAGGTGTGGCGCTGCAGGTTACTTTTTTGATGGAGTTAAATAGAGATTTGTGATCACGGGTCACTGAGGCAGACTCCATCTCCTCAGCAACCCGCGACCACCACCCATCCTTGCAGCGCCTCACGGCTCTCCGAACCTCCGAGCGAAGGCTGCGGTAAGCCTCCTCATTCTCTGACGTGGGATTCTGTAGCCGATGACAGTGGGCCTGTCGCTTTTTCTCAACCATCGTGAACAACTCCTCTGTCATCCAGGGTGTCTGGGGAGGTCTGGACCGCGTACCCAAAGCAGCCATTGCAGCTGCATGAGTCACAGTCCTAAACCTCGCCCATTTACCCTCGACATCAGGAGGAGTCGGGGACGATGCCAATCCCAGCCGCAAGCGATGATGAAATTCTCGCTTGCAACTTTCATCAGATAACTGAGACCAGGCCACTTTAGGTTGGAATGGGGTCCTGGGTGTACACCCACCACCGGAGTGGAAGAATGGCAGGCGCATCTTACAGATGACTAGTCGATGGTCAGAGGGCAGATCAGCTCCACGGTAGGTCCTGGTGTCAAGGACATGGGCTCGCATTCGCTGGTCCGTCACTATGTAGTCCAGCAGATGTTCTTGCTTGGACCCGGCATGCATCCATGATGTTGTGTGGATGCGCCGATGCCGGAACAGCGTGTTGGTAATTACAAGCCCATGGGCTGCACAAAAATCTAGCAGCCTCCTACCGTTGTTATTGAGCTGATCTGGCCCATGCCCTCCAATCACTCCAGACCAGGTGCCAGTATCATGACCAACTCGGGCATTGAAGTCACCCAACATGATGACTCTATCCCGAGGGGCCACTTTAGCCAGCACCTGTGACAGGAGGTCATAGAAGGCATCTGACTCATCGGCTTTGCCTGCATCCCTCCACGGATGTTCATCTTCGGTGGGGGCATAAGTAACCACGACCACCATTCCTCGCCTCCGGTTGATGGGAAGGCGAGCCCAAAGTAGCCTGGGGCTTACAGCTTCCCACACCTCACCGCCACGCTCCCACGCCCCCTTCATTCTTTTGTTCAAAAGAAGACCCACACCCTGTGTGTGTGTACGTGAAACTACACACGTACACACACACGTACACACACACACGTACACACACACACACATGTACACACACAGACACGTACACACACACACACGTACACACACACGTACACACACACACGTACACACACACACATGTACACACACACACACACGTACACACACAGACATACACATGTACACACACACACACACGTACACACACACACACATGTACACACACACACACGTACACACACACACACGTACACACACACGTACACACACACACACATGTACACACACACACACACGTACACACACAGACGTACACACACGTACACACACACACACACGTACACACACACACATGTACACACACACACACACGTACACACACACGTACACACACGTACACACACACACACGTACACACACACGTACACACACACACACGTACACACACGTACACACACACATGTACACACACACACACGTACACACACAGACATACACATGTACACACACACACATACACACACGTACACACACACACTAGTACACACACACACACGTAAACACACACACACACACGTACATACACGTACACACACGTACACACACACGTACACACACACACGTAGACACACACACACGTACACACACACACGTACACACACGTACACACACACGTACACACACACACGTACACACACACACACGTACACATGTACACACACGTACACACACACACACATGTACACACACACACGTACACACACGTACACACACACACACGTACACACACACACACATACACACACGTACACACACACACGTACACACACACACACGTACACACACACACACACGTACACACACACACGTACACACACACACGTACACGTACACACACGTACACACACACACACGTACACACACGTACACACACACACGTACACACACGTACATACACACACACGTACACACACACACACACGTACACACACACACGTACACACACACACGTACACACACGTACACACACACGTACACACACACGTACACACACACACACACATGTACACACACAGACACGTACACACACACACACGTACACACACACGTACACACACACACACGTACACACACAGACATACACATGTACACACACATGTACACACACACACACACGTACACACACACACATGTACACACACACACGTACACACACACACGTACACACACACACACACGTACACACACACGTACACACACACACACGTACACACACACGTACACACACACGTACACACACACACACAGGTACACACACACACACGTACACACACACACACACACGTACACACACACACGTACACACACACACACACACGTACACACACACACGTACACACACACACGTACACACACACACGTACACACACACACACGTACACACACACACGTACACACACACGTACACACACACACATGTACACACACACATACACACATGTACACACACACACACGTACACACACAGACATACACATGTACACACACGTACACACACACACACGTACACACACACACGTACACACACACACGTACACACACACACACGTACACACACACACACACGTACACACACACATACACGTACACACACACGTACACACACACACACACGTACACACACACACGTACACACACACACACACGTACACAACAACAACAACCGCCATTCGCCACTAAGTGGCGGTGACGTCACCACGACGCTTGTGCCAGGCCACGTGCACCCTGAGGCCACGTGAAGTGTCGAACACCCGCTGGCATGAGGTCACGGGGCAGACCCAGCAGGTGCCACGGGTCGACTGACTGAGATGACTGGCTGATGCACCACCTGTGCCCCCTACTGTGCCAACCTGCTGTGCTTTAGCCACCCGGCGCTCCGCTCGTTGTTGTGAGCGTCGCTCCTCCGCCCTCCGTTGTTGTTGGAGGGCGACTGCCTCCAACTGCCCAGAAGTGTCCTTCACGAGCCTCCTCCACAGAGGCCGATCTTGACACCGCTGGTACCAGTCATCGGCAAGTCCACTCAGCTCCACGTCCTCCTGTACCACATCACTCCATCTCTTCTCTAGCCCGTGCCGCGCCCGCTTAGCCCCCTCAATCCGGCCAAACAAAAGCTGTTTCGGCATGCGGTGGCTGGGCATGCGGGCTACATGACCCAGCCATCGCAGCCTTGCATGCCGGAGGAGCTCACCGATGGGACCCTGCCCAGATCTTTCAAGGATTTGTGAGCTCCTCACACAATCCAGTTTGGTTAAACCCAGGATGGATCGTAGGCAGGCCAGCCTAAATGTTTCCAACCGGCGAAGATGTTCCATTAGGGGGGTCCACGTTTCGCAAGCGTAGAGAAGGGACGGAATCACCGTGGCCGAGAAGACCTGAAGCTTAGTGCGGAGCGACAGACCAGGTAGCTTCCACACAGCGTTACGCAACCGATGAAAAGATATTGCCGCTCGACTGATTCGGAGTGAGACCTCTGCTGTTAAACTGGAGCCAGTCATAAGCACACTGCCCAGGTATGGGAAACTCTCCACTCTCTCCACAACTGCCCCATCACCGATTGGGAGTTGTGGGGGTGGAGTGTCCGATGGTACAAAATACCCAGGCAGGTGCTTAGTTTTGGTGGGGCTGATGGTAAGGCCCCACCTCTTAGTGGCACGCTCCAGTCTCAGCAGCAGCATCTCCAACTCCTCCTCTGACTGAGCAGCTATTACCAAGTCATCAGCATACATAACGTGGTTGAGCAATAGGGAGCCATCCCTTGACCGCACCCGGGCATCGATTAGCCTCCCATTATATCTGTACCATATGGAGATTCCCCCGGTACAGCTATTGAAGGCTTCACGAACCACGTGGTCAAAATAGATGTTAAATAATGTGGGAGCCAGAGGACATCCCTGTCGCACCCCAAGGTGTACAGGGAATGGCTCTGACTCCCGGCCACGTAGTTTTACCCGGGCCCGCTCACCATCATGAAGGTCCTTAATGATCGTGAGCAGAGGGTCAGGTACTCCAAAAGCACGAAGAACGACCCAGAGCCCAGGCCTACTGATGGTATCATAGGCCTTGACCAGGTCAATAAAGCAGAGATGTAGGTCTTGTTGGAATTCCCTACACCTCTGCTGTAGCAGACGGACAGAAAATATGGCATCTGTGCAGGACCGCCCTTTCCTGAAACCGCATTGGGGCTCCGCAAGCCTCTCCTCAGCGTGCCTGGCAAGGCGATGCTGAATAATCCTTGCCAGGACCTTTCCCGGCACACTGAGGAGTGAGATGCCCCTGTAGTTGTTACAGTCTGTGCGGTCCCCCTTCTTAAAAAGGGGGACCACCAGGGCATCCTTCCAATCCTGCGGAACCCGTCCAGTGGTCCAGACTGTTGTTATGATGTCATATAGGGCAGTCTGTGCACAAACGCCACCCTCCCTCAGCATTTCGCTTGGGAGATCATCTCTACCCTCTGCCTTTCCTGGTCTCAGACTCCGGATCGCCTTCAATACTTCGTCAGCAGATGGCACCTCAGCCAGCCACTCACAGGGGGTGACTTCATCCAATATTTGAGGCACCGCAGCCTCAGCAGGGTCATCCTCACTTTGTGCCACGATGTTTTCCTGGCTGAGGGATTTTCCCTCCCCCAGGACCTCACAGAAATGCTCAGCAAATCTGCGAACCTGTTCCTGGGGGTCGGAAATTGGATCACCGTTTTTTCCCCTAATGATGGTAATAGGTGTGGCGCTGCAGGTTACTTTTTTGATGGAGTTAAATAGAGATTTGTGATCACGGGCCACTGAGGCAGACTCCATCTCCTCAGCAACCCGCGACCACCACCCATCCTTGCAGCGCCTCACGGCTCTCCGAACCTCCGAGCGAAGGCTGCGGTAAGCCTCCTCATTCTCTGACGTGGGATTCTGTAGCCGATGACAGTGGGCCTGTCGCTTTTTCTCAACCATCCTGAACAACTCCTCTGTCATCCAGGGTGTCTGGGGAGGTCTGGACCGCGTACCCAAAGCAGCCATTGCAGCTGCATGAGTCACAGTCCTAAACCTCGCCCATTTACCCTCGACATCAGGAGGAGTCGGGGACGATGCCAATCCCAGCCGCAAGCGATGATGAAATTCTCGCTTGCAACTTTCATCAGATAACTGAGACCAGGCCACTTTAGGTTGGAATGGGGTCCTGGGTGTACACCCACCACCGGAGTGGAAGAATGGTAGGCGCATCTTACAGATGACTAGTCGATGGTCAGAGGGCAGATCAGCTCCACGGTAGGTCCTGGTGTCAAGGACATGGGCTCGCATTCGCTGGTCCGTCACTATGTAGTCCAGCAGATGTTCTTGCTTGGACCCGGCATGCATCCATGATGTTGTGTGGATGCGCCGATGCCGGAACAGCGTGTTGGTAATTACAAGCCCATGGGCTGCACAAAAATCTAGCAGCCTCCTACCGTTGTTATTGAGCTGATCTGGCCCATGCCCTCCAATCACTCCAGACCAGGTGCCAGTATCATGACCAACTCGGGCATTGAAGTCACCCAACATGATGACTCTATCCCGAGGGGCCACTTTAGCCAGCACCTGTGACAGGAGGTCATAGAAGGCATCTGACTCATCGGCTTTGCCTGCATCCCTCCACGGATGTTCATCTTCGGTGGGGGCATAAGTAACCACGACCACCATTCCTCGCCTCCGGTTGATGGGAAGGCGAGCCCAAAGTAGCCTGGGGCTTACAGCTTCCCACACCTCACCGCCACGCTCCCACGCCCCCTTCATTCTTTTGTTCAAAAGAAGACCCACACCCTGTTGTTTGGCAGTCTGCTGCCCCGAGTAGAGGACTGTCCACCCCTCATGGTGGCAGGAGCCAGAGCCGGTCCACCGGACCTCCTGAATGCCGCATAGATCCAGGCGGTACCGGTCCAGCTCCCGACAGAGGAGTGGCAGCCTCTCCTCTGCAGTGAGCGTTCGAACATTCCACGTGGCCAACCGTAGTGGCTTTTCGTTGTTTCTGGAGTAGCCCCGAGGGTAGGTATTCAATCTCCTGGCTCCGCCAATTGGGGTTTGGCCAGGAGACGTCATAGACGCCTGGCCCCCCGGGGCCTCCGGCACAAGCTTAGTTGTTACATATTTCAGTTTAATTCGTGGTTTTGTGGTAATTAATTGAAGGTGGAGGGGTTACCAGCCCCTCGCACCCGTCCAGAGCCCCCGTTTAGCCCCTGTGGTGGACACATATGCCATGAGGGGAGGAGCCAATCAAAATTGGAACTCCCCCCACAGCGCTGTCCACGACAGAGTTGCCCGTCCGGCACCGCGAGGAGGTAGGGGGTTGTTTTGCCGGACACGTACACACACACGTACACACACACACACACACATGTACACACACACACACACACGTACACACACAGACATACACATGTACACACACACACACGTACACACACACACATGTACACACACACACACACGTACACACACAGACATACACATGTACACACACACACACGTACACACACAGACATACACATGTACACACACACACACGTACACACACACACACACGTACACACACACATGTACATACACACACACACGTACACACACAGACATACACATGTACACACACACGTACACACACACACACGTACACACACACACACGTACACACACACACACGTACACACACGTACACACACACGTACACACACACACACACATGTACACACACACACACGTACACACACAGACATGCACATGTACACACATGTACACACACACACGCGTACACACACACACATGTACACACACACGTACACACACACACACGTACACACACACACACACATGTACCCACACACACACACGTACACACACAGACGTACACACACGTACACACACACACACACGTACACACACACATGTACACACACACACACGTACACACACACACACACGTACACACACACACACGTACACACACACACACGTACACACACACGTACACACACACACACGTACACACACACACACGTACACACGTACACACACACACATGTACACACACACACACGTACACACACAGACATACACATGTACACACACACACATACACACACGTACACACACACACACGTACACACACACACACACTAGTACACACACACACACGTACACACACACACACATACACGTACACACACGTACACACACACGTACACACACACACGTACACACAACAACAACAACAACCGCCATTCGCCACTAAGTGGCGGTGACGTCACCACGACGCTTGTGCCAGGCTATGTGCACCCTGAGGCCACGTGAAGTGTCGAACGCCCGCTGGCAGGAGGTCACGGGGCAGACCCAGGTGCCACGGGTCGACTGACTGAGATGACTGGCTGATGCACCACCTGTGCCCCCTACTGTGCCAACCTGCTGTGCTTTAGCCACCCGGCGCTCCGCTCGCTGTTGTGAGCGTCGCTCCTCCGCCCTCCGTTGTTGTTGGAGGGCGACTGCCTCCAACTGCCCAGTAGCATCCTTCACGAGCCTCCTCCACAGAGGCCGATCTTGACACCGCTGGTACCAGTCATCGGCAAGTCCACTCAGCTCCACGTCCTCCTGTACCACATCACTCCATCTCTTCTCTAGCCCGTGCCGCGCCCGCTTAGCCCCCTCAATCCGGCCAAACAAAAGCTGTTTCGGCATGCGGTGGCTGGGCATGCGGGCTACATGACCCAGCCATCGCAGCCTTGCCTGCCGGAGGAGCTCACCGATGGGACCCTGCCCAGATCTTTCAAGGATTTGTGAGCTCCTCACACAATCCAGTCTGGTTAAACCCAGGATGGATCGTAGGCAGGTCAGCCTAAATGTTTCTAACCGGCGAAGATGTTCCATTAGGGGGGTCCACGTTTCGCAAGCGTAGAGAAGGGAGGGAATGACCGTGGCCGAGAAGACCTGAAGCTTAGTGCGGAGCGACAGACCAGGTAGCTTCCACACAGCGTTACGCAACCGATGAAAAGATATTGCCGCTCGACTGATTCGGAGTGAGACCTCTGCTGTTAAACTGGAGCCAGTCATAAGCACACTGCCCAGGTATGGGAAACTCTCCACTCTCTCCACAACTGCCCCATCACCGATTGGGAGTTGTGGGGGTGGAGTGTCCGATGGTACAAAATACCCAGGCAGGTGCTTAGTTTTGGTGGGGCTGATGGTAAGGCCCCACCTCTTAGTGGCACGCTCCAGTCTCAGCAGCAGCGTCTCCAACTCCTCCTCTGACTGAGCAGCTATTACCAAGTCATCAGCATACATAACGTGGTTGAGCAATAGGGAGCCATCCCTTGACCGCACCCGGGCATCGATTAGCCTCCCATTATATCTGTACCATATGGAGATTCCCCCGGTACAGCTATTGAAGGCTTCACGAACTACGTGGTCAAAATAGATGTTAAATAATGTGGGAGCCAGAGGACATACCTGTCGCACCCCAAGGTGTACAGGGAATGGCTCTGACTCCCGGCCACGTAGTTTTACCCGGGCCCGCTCACCATCATGAAGGTCCTTAATGATCGTGAGCAGAGGGTCAGGTACTCCAAAAGCACGAAGAACGACCCAGAGCCCAGGCCTACTGATGGTATCATAGGCCTTGACCAGGTCAATAAAGCAGAGATGTAGGTCTTGTTGGAATTCCCTACACCTCTGCTGTAGCAGACGGACAGAAAATATGGCATCTGTGCAGGACCGCCCTTTCCTGAAACCGCATTGGGGCTCCGCAAGCCTCTCCTCAGCATGCCTGGCAAGGCGATGCTGAATAATCCTTGCCAGGACCTTTCCCGGCACACTGAGGAGTGAGATGCCCCTGTAGTTGTTACAGTCTGTGCGGTCCCCCTTCTTAAAAAGGGGGACCACCAGGGCATCCTTCCAATCCTGCGGAACCCGTCCAGTGGTCCAGACTGTTGTTATGATGTCATATAGGGCAGTCTGTGCACAAACGCCACCCTCCCTCAGCATTTCGCTTGGGAGATCATCTCTGCCCGCTGCCTTTCCTGGTCTCAGACTCCGTATCGCCTTCAATACTTCCTCAGCAGATGGCACCTCAGCCAGCCACTCACAGGGGGTGACTTCATCCAATATTTGAGGCACCGCAGCCTCAGCAGGGTCATCCTCACTTTGTGCCACGATGTTTTTCTGGCTGTGGGATTTTCCCTCCCCCAGGACCTCACAGAAATGCTCAGCAAATCTGCGAACCTGTTCCTGGGGGTCGGAAATTGGATCACCGTTTTTTCCCCTAATGATGGTAATAGGTGTGGCGCTGCAGGTTACTTTTTTGATGGAGTTAAATAGCGATTTGTGATCACGGGCCACTGAGGCAGACTCCATCTCCTCAGCAACCCGCGACCACCACCCATCCTTGCAGCGCCTCACGGCTCTCCGAACCTCCGAGCGAAGGCTGCGGTAAGCCTCCTCATTCTCTGACGTGGGATTCTGTAGCCGATGACAGTGGGCCTGTCGCTTTTTCTCAACCATCCTGAACAACTCCTCTGTCATCCAGGGTGTCTGGGGAGGTCTGGACCGCGTACCCAAAGCAGCCATTGCAGCTGCATGAGTCACAGTCCTAAACCTCGCCCATTTACCCTCGACATCAGGAGGAGTCGGGGACGATGCCAATCCCAGCTGCAAGCGATGATGAAATTCTCGCTTGCAACTTTCATCAGATAACTGAGACCAGGCCACTTTAGGTTGGAATGGGGTCCTGGGTGTACACCCACCACCGGAGTGGAAGAATGGCAGGCGCATCTTACAGATGACTAGTCGATGGTCAGAGGGCAGATCAGCTCCACGGTAGGTCCTGGTGTCAAGGACATGGGCTCGCATTCGCTGGTCCGTCACTATGTAGTCCAGCAGATGTTCTTGCTTGGACCCGGCATGCATCCATGATGTTGTGTGGATGCGCCGATGCCGGAACAGCGTGTTGGTAATTACAAGCCCATGGGCTGCACAAAAATCTAGCAGCCTCCTACCGTTGTTATTGAGCTGATCTGGCCCATGCCCTCCAATCACTCCAGACCAGGTGCCAGTATCATGACCAACTCGGGCATTGAAGTCACCCAACATGATGACTCTATCCCGAGGGGCCACTTTAGCCAGCACCTGTGAAAGGAGGTCATAGAAGGCATCTGACTCATCGGCTTTGCCTGCATCCCTCCACGGATGTTCATCTTCGGTGGGGGCATAAGTAACCACGACCACCATTCCTCGCCTCCGGTTGATGGGAAGGCGAGCCCAAAGTAGCCTGGGGCTTACAGCTTCCCACACCTCACCGCCACGCTCCCACGCCCCCTTCATTCTTTTGTTCAAAAGAAGACCCACACCCTGTTGTTTGGCAGTCTGCTGCCCCGAGTAGAGGACTGTCCACCCCTCATGGTGGCAGGAGCCAGAGCCGGTCCACCGGACCTCCTGAATGCCGCATAGATCCAGGCGGTACCGGTCCAGCTCCCGACAGAGGAGTGGCAGCCTCTCCTCTGCAGTGAGCGTTCGAACATTCCACGTGGCCACCCGTAGTGGCTTTTCGTTGTTTCTGGAGTAGCCCCGAGGGTAGGTATTCAATCTCCTGGCTCCGCCAATTGGGGTTTGGCCAGGAGACGTCATAGACGCCTGGCCCCCGGGGCCTCCGGCACAAGCTTAGTTGTTACATATTTCACTTTAATTCGTGGTTTTGTGGTAATTAATTGAAGGTGGAGGGGTTACCAGCCCCTCGCACCCGTCCAGAGCCCCCGTTTAGCCCCTGTGGTGGACACATATGCCATGAGGGGAGGAGCCAATCAAAATTGGAACTCCCCCCACAGCACTGTCCACGACAGAGTTGCCCGTCCGGCACCGCGAGGAGGTAGGGGGTTGTGTGTGTGTACACACGTACACACACACACATACACACACGAACACACACACACACACGTACACACACACACACGTACACACACACACACGTACACACACACACGTACACACACACACACGTACACGTACACACACGTACACACACACACGTACACACACGTACACACACACACACGTACACACACACACACTTACACACACGTACACACACGTACACACACACACGTACACACACACACACGTACACATGTACACACACACACACGTACACACACACACACATGTACACACACACGTACACATACACACAGACGTACACACACACACGTACACACACACACATGTACACACACACACACGTACACACACACGTACACACACACACACGTACACACACACGTACACACACACACATGTACACACACACACACGTACACACACACGTACACACACACACACACACGTACACACACACACATACACACACGAACACACACACACACACGTACACACACACACACGTACACACACACACACACGTACACACACACACGTACACACACACACGTACACGTACACACACGTACACACACACACGTACACACACGTACACACACACACACGTACACACACACACGTACACACACACGTACACACACACACACGTACACACACACACGTACACACACACACACACGTACACACACACGTACACACACACACACACGTACACACACACACACGTACACACACAGACATACACACGTACACACACACACACGTACACAGACATACACATGTACACACACACACATACACACACGTACACACACACGTACACACACACACACGTACACACACACACACGTACACACACACACACACGTACACACACACACGTACACACGTACACACACACACACACATGTACACACACACACGTACACACACACGTACACACACACACACGTACACACACACGTACACACACGTACACACACACACACGTACACACACACACGTACACACACACGTACACACACACGTACACACACACACACGTACACACACACACACGTACACACACACACACGTACACACACACACACGTACACACACATGTACACACACACACACGTACACACACACGTACACACACACACACGTACACACACACACACACGTACACACACACACACATACACGTACACACACACACACACGTACACACACACACGTACACGTACACACACACACGTACACACACACACGTACACACACACACGTACACACACACGTACACACACACACACGTACACACACACACACATGTACACACACACACACACGTACACACACACACACGTACACACACACACGTACACACACACACATGTACACACACACACGTACACACACACGTACACACACACACACGTACACACACACGTACACACACACACACGTACACATGTACACACACACACACGTACACACACACACACGTACACACACACACACGTACACACACAGACATACACAAGTACACACACACGTACACACACACACACACGTACACACACACACACACATGTACACACACACACACACGTACACACACACACACGTACACACACACACGTGCACACACACACACGTACACACACACACACACACGTACACACACACACACGTACACACACACACACGTACACACACACACACTCGTACACACACACACACGTACACACACACACACGTACACACACACACACATGTACACACACACGTACACACACAGACATACACATGTACACACACACACATACACACACGTACACACACGTACACACACACACACGTACACACACACACACGTACACAACAACAACAACAACCGCCATTCGCCACTAAGTGGCGGTGACGTCACCACGACGCTTGTGCCAGGCTATGTGCACCCTGAGGCCACGTGAAGTGTCGAACGCCCGCTGGCAGGAGGTCACGGGGCAGACCCAGGTGCCACGGGTCGACTGACTGAGATGACTGGCTGATGCACCACCTGTGCCCCCTACTGTGCCAACCTGCTGTGCTTTAGCCACCCGGCGCTCCGCTCGCTGTTGTGAGCGTCGCTCCTCCGCCCTCCGTTGTTGTTGGAGGGCGACTGCCTCCAACTGCCCAGTAGCATCCTTCACGAGCCTCCTTCACAGAGGCCGATCTTGACACCGCTGGTACCAGTCATCGGCAAGTCCACTCAGCTCCACGTCCTCCTGTACCACATCACTCCATCTCTTCTCTAGCCCGTGCCGCGCCCGCTTAGCCCCCTCAATCCGGCCAAACAAAAGCTGTTTCGGCATGCGGTGGCTGGGCATGCGGGCTACATGACCCAGCCATCGCAGCCTTGCCTGCCGGAGGAGCTCACCGATGGGACCCTGCCCAGATCTTTCAAGGATTTGTGAGCTCCTCACACAATCCAGTCTGGTTAAACCCAGGATGGATCGTAGGCAGGCCAGCCTAAATGTTTCTAACCGGCGAAGATGTTCCATTAGGGGGGTCCACGTTTCGCAAGCGTAGAGAAGGGAGGGAATGACCGTGGCCGAGAAGATTTGAAGCTTAGTGCGGAGCGACAGACCAGGTAGCTTCCACACAGCGTTACGCAACCGATGAAAAGATATTGCCGCTCGACTGATTCGGAGTGAGACCTCTGCTGTTAAACTGGAGCCAGTCATAAGCACACTGCCCAGGTATGGGAAACTCTCCACTCTCTCCACAACTGCCCCATCACCGATTGGGAGTTGTGGCGGTGGAGTGTCCGATGGTACAAAATACCCAGGCAGGTGCTTAGTTTTGGTGGGGCTGATGGTAAGGCCCCACCTCTTAGTGGCACGCTCTTACCAAGTCATCAGCATACATAACGTGGTTGAGCAATAGGGAGCCATCCCTTGACCGCACCCGGGCATCGATTAGCCTCCCATTATATCTGTACCATATGGAGATTCCCCCGGTACAGCTATTGAAGGCTTCACGAACCACGTGGTCAAAATAGATGTTAAATAATGTGGGAGCCAGAGGACATCCCTGTCGCACCCCAAGGTGTACAGGGAATGGCTCTGACTCCCGGCCACGTAGTTTTACCCGGGCCCGCTCACCATCATGAAGGTCCTTAATGATCGTGAGCAGAGGGTCAGGTACTCCAAAAGCACGAAGAACGACCCAGAGCCCAGGCCTACTGATGGTATCATAGGCCTTGACCAGGTCAATAAAGCAGAGATGTAGGTCTTGTTGGAATTCCCTACACCTCTGCTGTAGCAGACGGACAGAAAATATGGCATCTGTGCAGGACCGCCCTTTCCTGAAACCACATTGGGGCTCCGCAAGCCTCTCCTCAGCGTGCCTGGCAAGGCGATGCTGAATAATCCTTGCCAGGACCTTTCCCGGCACACTGAGGAGTGAGATGCCCCTGTAGTTGTTACAGTCTGTGCGGTCCCCCTTCTTAAAAAGGGGGACCACCAGGGCATCCTTCCAATCCTGCGGAACCCGTCCAGTGGTCCAGACTGTTGTTATGATGTCATATAGGGCAGTCTGTGCACAAACGCCACCCTCCCTCAGCATTTCGCTTGGGAGATCATCTCTGCCCGCTGCCTTTCCTGGTCTCAGACTCCGGATCGCCTTCAATACTTCCTCAGCAGATGGCACCTCAGCCAGCCACTCACAGGGGGTGACTTCATCCAATATTTGAGGCACCGCAGCCTCAGCAGGGTCATCCTTGCTTTGTGCCACGATGTTTTCCTGGCTGAGGGATTTTCCCTCCCCCAGGACCTCACAGAAATGCTCAGCAAATCTGCGAACCTGTTGCTGGGGGTCGGAAATTGGATCACCGTTTTTTCCCCTAATGATGGTAATAGGTGTGGCGCTGCAGGTTACTTTTTTGATGGAGTTAAATAGAGATTTGTGATCACGGGCCACTGAGGCAGACTCCATCTCCTCAGCAACCCGCGACCACCACCCATCCTTGCAGCGCCTCACGGCTCTCCGAACCTCCGAGCGAAGGCTGCGGTAAGCCTCCTCATTCTCTGACGTGGGATTCTGTAGCCGATGACAGTGGGCCTGTCGCTTTTTCTCAACCATCCTGAACAACTCCTCTGTCATCCAGGGTGTCTGGGGAGGTCTGGACCGCGTACCCAAAGCAGCCATTGCAGCTGCATGAGTCACAGTCCTAAACCTCGCCCATTTACCCTCGACATCAGTAGGAGTCGGGGACGATGCCAATCCCAGCCGCAAGCGATGATGAAATTCTCGCTTGCAACTTTCATCAGATAACTGAGACCAGGCCACTTTAGGTTGGAATGGGGTCCTGGGTGTACACCCACCACCGGAGTGGAAGAATGGCAGGCGCATCTTACAGATGACTAGTCGATGGTCAGAGGGCAGATCAGCTCCACGGTAGGTCCTGGTGTCAAGGACATGGGCTCGCATTCGCTGGTCCGTCACTATGTAGTCCAGCAGATGTTCTTGCTTGGACCCGGCATGCATCCATGATGTTGTGTGGATGCGCCGATGCCGGAACAGCGTGTTGGTAATTACAAGCCCATGGGCTGCACAAAAATCTAGCAGCCTCCTACCGTTGTTATTGAGCTGATCTGGCCCATGCCCTCCAATCACTCCAGACCAGGTGCCAGTATCATGACCAACTCGGGCATTGAAGTCACCCAACATGATGACTCTATCCCGAGGGGCCACTTTAGCCAGCACCTGTGACAGGAGGTCATAGAAGGCATCTGACTCATCGGCTTTGCCTGCATCCCTCCACGGATGTTCATCTTCGGTGGGGGCATAAGTAACCACGACCACCATTCCTCGCCTCCGGTTGATGGGAAGGCGAGCCCAAAGTAGCCTGGGGCTTACAGCTTCCCACACCTCACCGCCACGCTCCCACGCCCCCTTCATTCTTTTGTTCAAAAGAAGACCCACACCCTGTTGTTTGGCAGTCTGCTGCCCCGAGTAGAGGACTGTCCACCCCTCATGGTGGCAGGAGCCAGAGCCGGTCCACCGGACCTCCTGAATGCCGCATAGATCCAGGCGGTACCGGTCCAGCTCCCGACAGAGGAGTGGCAGCCTCTCCTCTGCAGTGAGCGTTCGAACATTCCACGTGGCCAACCGTAGTGGCTTTTCGTTGTTTCTGGAGTAGCCCCGAGGGTAGGTATTCAATCTCCTGGCTCCGCCAATTGGGGTTTGGCCAGGAGACGTCATAGACGCCTGGCCCCCCGGGGCCTCCGGCACAAGCTTAGTTGTTACACGTACACACACACACACGTACACACACACACACGTACACACACACACACACGTACACACACACACACGTACACACACACACACGTACACACACACACACACACGTACACACACACACACACGTACACACACACACACACGTACACACACACACACGTACACACACACACACGTACACACACACACACACGTACACACACACACGTACACACACACACACACGTACACACACACACACGTACACACACACGTACACACACACACACGTACACACACACACGTACACACACACACACGTACACACACACACACGTACACACACACACACGTACACACACACACGTACACACACACACGTACACACACACACGTACACACACACACACACGTACACACACACGTACACACACACACACACGTACACACACACACACACACATGTACACACACACGTACACACACACACACGTACACACACACACACACGTACACACACACACACGTACACACACACACACACGTACACACACACACGTACACACACACACGTACACACACACGTACACACACACACGTACACACACACACACGTACACACACACGTACACACACACACGTACACACACACACACGTACACACACACGTACACACACACACACACATGTACACACACACATACACACATGTACACACACACACACACGTACACACACAGACATACACATGTACACACACGTACACACACACACACACGTACACACACACACACGTACACACACACACGTACACACACACGTACACACACACACACACGTACACACACACACACGTACACACACACGTACACACACACGTACACACACACACGTACACACACACACGTACACACACACACGTACACACACGTACACACACACACATGTACACACACACACACACGTACACACACAGACATACACATGTACACACACACACACACGTACACACACACACACATGTACACACACACACACACGTACACACACACACACGTACACACACACACACACACATGTACACACACACACACGTACACACACAGACATACACATGTACACACACACACACGTACACACACACACGTACACACACACACGTACACACACACACGTACACACACGTACACACACACACACGTACACACACACACACACATGTACACACACACGTACACACACAGACATACACATGTACACACACACATGTACACACACACACACACGTACACACACACACATGTACACACACACACGTACACACACACACGTACACACACACACACACGTACACACACACGTACACACACACACACGTACACACACACACACACGTACACACACAGACATACACACGTACACACACACACACGTACACACACACACGTACACAGACATACACATGTACACACACACACACATACACACACGTACACACACACGTACACACACACACGTACACACACACACACGTACACACACACACACGTACACACACACACACACGTACACACACACACGTACACACGTACACACACACACACACATGTACACACACACACACACGTACACACACACACGTACACACACACGTACACACACACACACGTACACACACACACACGTACACACACACACGTACACACACACACACACACGTACACACACACGTACACACACACACACGTACACACACACACGTACACACACACACACGTACACACACACACGTACACACACACACACGTACACACACACACACACGTACACACACATGTACACACACACACACGTACACACACACGTACACACACACACACGTACACACACACACACGTACACACACACACACACACGTACACACACACACACACGTACACGTACACACACACACGTACACACACACACGTACACACACACACGTACACACACACGTACACACACACACATGTACACACACACACACACGTACACACACACACACGTACACACACAAACGTACACACACACATGTACACACACACACACGTACACACACACACGTACACACACACACACACGTACACACACACGTACACACACACGTACACATGTACACACACACACGTACACACGTACACACACACACACACGTACACACACACACACGTACACACGTACACACACACACACGTACACACACACACACGTACACACACACACACACGTACACACACACACACGTACACACACACACACACACGTACACACACACACACACACGTACACACACACACACGTACACACACACACACACATGTACACACACACACGTACACACACAGACATACACATGTACACACACACACATACACACACGTACACACACACACACACGTACACACACACACACACGTACACACACCTACACACACACACACGTACACACACACACGTACACACACACACACACACGTACACACACACACACGTACACACACACACACGTACACACACACACACGTACACACACACACACGTACACACACACACACACGTACACACACACACACGTACACACACACGTACACACACACACACGTACACACACGTACACACACACGTACACACACACACACGTACACACACACACACACGTACACACACACACACGTACAGACACACGTACACACACACACACACGTACACACACACACACACGTACACACACACACACGTACACACACACACGTACACACACACACGTACACACACACACGTACACACACACGTACACACACACGTACACACACACACGTACACACACACGTACACACACACACGTACACACACACACACGTACACACACACACACGTACACACACACACACACGTACACACACACACGTACACACGTACACACACACACACACATGTACACACACACACACACGTACACACACACACGTACACACACACGTACACACACACACACGTACACACACACACACGTACACACACACACGTACACACACACACACACACGTACACACACACGTACACACACACACACGTACACACACACACGTACACACACACACACGTACACACACACACGTACACACACACACACGTACACACACACACACACGTACACACACATGTACACACACACACACGTACACACACACGTACACACACACACACGTACACACACACACACGTACACACACACACACACACGTACACACACACACACACGTACACGTACACACACACACGTACACACACACACGTACACACACACACGTACACACACACGTACACACACACACATGTACACACACACACACACGTACACACACACACACGTACACACACAAACGTACACACACACATGTACACACACACACACGTACACACACACACGTACACACACACACACACGTACACACACACGTACACACACACGTACACATGTACACACACACACGTACACACGTACACACACACACACACGTACACACACACACACGTACACACGTACACACACACACACGTACACACACACACACGTACACACACACACACACGTACACACACACACACGTACACACACACACACACACGTACACACACACACACACACGTACACACACACACACGTACACACACACACACACATGTACACACACACACGTACACACACAGACATACACATGTACACACACACACATACACACACGTACACACACACACACACGTACACACACACACACACGTACACACACCTACACACACACACACGTACACACACACACGTACACACACACACACACACGTACACACACACACACGTACACACACACACACGTACACACACACACACGTACACACACACACACGTACACACACACACACACGTACACACACACACACGTACACACACACGTACACACACACACACGTACACACACGTACACACACACGTACACACACACACACGTACACACACACACACACGTACACACACACACACGTACAGACACACGTACACACACACACACACGTACACACACACACACACGTACACACACACACACGTACACACACACACGTACACACACACACGTACACACACACACGTACACACACACGTACACACACACGTACACACACACACGTACACACACACGTACACACACACACGTACACACACACACGTACACACACACACACGTACACACACACACACGTACACACACACACGTACACACACACACGTACACACACGTACACACACACACGTACACACACACACACGTACACACACACACACGTACACACACACGTACACACACACACGTACACACACACACACGTACACACACACGTACACACACACACACGTACACACACACACGTACACACACACACACGTACACACACACGTACACACACACACGTACACACACACACACGTACACACACACACACGTACACACACACACACACGTACACACACACACATGTACACACACACACACACGTACACACACACACGTACACACACACACACGTACACACACACACGTACACACACACACACACGTACACACACACACACGTACACACACACACGTACACACACACGTACACACACACACGTACACACACACGTACACACACACGTACACACACACACACACATGTACACACACACATACACACATGTACACACACACACACACGTACACACACAGACATACACATGTACACACACGTACACACACACACACGTACACACACACACACACGTACACACACACACGTACACACACACACGTACACACACACGTACACACACACGTACACACACACACACACATGTACACACACACATACACACATGTACACACACACACACACACGTACACACACAGACATACACATGTACACACACGTACACACACACACACGTACACACACACACACGTACACACACACACGTACACACACACACACGTACACACACACACGTACACACACACACACACGTACACAACAACAACAACAACAACAACCGCCATTCGCCACTAAGTGGCGGTGACGTCACCACGACGCTTGTGCCAGGCTATGTGCACCCTGAGGCCACGTGAAGTGTCGAACGCCCGCTGGCAGGAGGTCACGGGGCAGACCCAGGTGCCACGGGTCGACTGACTGAGATGACTGGCTGATGCACCACCTGTGCCCCCTACTGTGCCAACCTGCTGTGCTTTAGCCACCCGGCGCTCCGCTCGCTGTTGTGAGCGTCGCTCCTCCGCCCTCCGTTGTTGTTGGAGGGCGACTGCCTCCAACTGCCCAGTAGCATCCTTCACGAGCCTCCTCCACAGAGGCCGATCTTGACACCGCTGGTACCAGTCATCGGCAAGTCCACTCAGCTCCACGTCCTCCTGTACCACATCACTCCATCTCTTCTCTAGCCCGTGCCGCGCCCGCTTAGCCCCCTCAATCCGGCCAAACAAAAGCTGTTTCGGCATGCGGTGGCTGGGCATGCGGGCTACATGACCCAGCCATCGCAGCCTTGCCTGCCGGAGGAGCTCACCGATGGGACCCTGCCCAGATCTTTCAAGGATTTGTGAGCTCCTCACACAATCCAGTCTGGTTAAACCCAGGATGGATCGTAGGCAGGCCAGCCTAAATGTTTCTAACCGGCGAAGATGTTCCATTAGGGGGGTCCACGTTTCGCAAGCGTAGAGAAGGGAGGGAATGACCGTGGCCGAGAAGACCTGAAGCTTAGTGCGGAGCGACAGACCAGGTAGCTTCCACACAGCGTTACGCAACCGATGAAAAGATATTGCCGCTCGACTGATTCGGAGTGAGACCTCTGCTGTTAAACTGGAGCCAGTCATAAGCACACTGCCCAGGTATGGGAAACTCTCCACTCTCTCCACAACTGCCCCATCACCGATTGGGAGTTGTGGTGGTGGAGTGTCCGATGGTACAAAATACCCAGGCAGGTGCTTAGTTTTGGTGGGGCTGATGGTAAGGCCCCACCTCTTAGTGGCATGCTCCAGTCTCAGCAGCAGCGTCTCCAACTCCTCCTCTGACTGAGCAGCTATTACCAAGTCATCAGCATACATAACGTGGTTGAGCAATAGGGAGCCATCCCTTGACCGCACCCGGGCATCGATTAGCCTCCCATTATATCTGTACCATATGGAGATTCCCCCGGTACAGCTATTGAAGGCTTCACGAACTACGTGGTCAAAATAGATGTTAAATAATGTGGGAGCCAAAGGACATCCCTGTCGCACCCCAAGGTGTACAGGGAATGGCTCTGACTCCCGGCCACGTAGTTTTACCCGGGCCCGCTCACCATCATGAAGGTCCTTAATGATCGTGAGCAGAGGGTCAGGTACTCCAAAAGCACGAAGAACGACCCAGAGCCCAGGCCTACTGATGGTATCATAGGCCTTGACCAGGTCAATAAAGCAGAGATGTAGGTCTTGTTGGAATTCCCTACACCTCTGCTGTAGCAGACGGACAGAAAATATGGCATCTGTGCAGGACCGCCCTTTCCTGAAACCGCATTGGGGCTCCGCAAGCCTCTCCTCAGCGTGCCTGGCAAGGCGATGCTGAATAATCCTTGCCAGGACCTTTCCCGGCACACTGAGGAGTGAGATGCCCCTGTAGTTGTTACAGTCTGTGCGGTCCCCCTTCTTAAAAAGGGGGACCACCAGGGCATCCTTCCAATCCTGCGGAACCCGTCCAGTGGTCCAGACTGTTGTTATGATGTCATATAGGGCAGTCTGTGCACAAACGCCACCCTCCCTCAGCATTTCGCTTGGGAGATCATCTCTGCCCGCTGCCTTTCCTGGTCTCAGACTCCGGATCGCCTTCAATACTTCCTCAGCAGATGGCACCTCAGCCAGCCACTCACAGGGGGTGACTTCATCCAATATTTGAGGCACCGCAGCCTCAGCAGGGTCATCCTCACTTTGTGCCGCGATGTTTTCCTGGCTGAGGGATTTTCCCTCCCCCAGGACCTCACAGAAATGCTCAGCAAATCTGCGAACCTGTTCCTGGGGGTCAGAAATTGGATCACCGTTTTTTCCCCTAATGATGGTAATAGGTGTGGCGCTGCAGGTTACTTTTTTGATGGAGTTAAATAGAGATTTGTGATCACGGGTCACTGAGGCAGACTCCATCTCCTCAGCAACCCGCGACCACCACCCATCCTTGCAGCGCCTCACGGCTCTCCGAACCTCCGAGCGAAGGCTGCGGTAAGCCTCCTCATTCTCTGACGTGGGATTCTGTAGCCGATGACATTGGGCCTGTCGCTTTTTCTCAACCATCGTGAACAACTCCTCTGTCATCCAGGGTGTCTGGGGAGGTCTGGACCGCGTACCCAAAGCAGCCATTGCAGCTGCATGAGTCACAGTCCTAAACCTCGCCCATTTACCCTCGACATCAGGAGGAGTCGGGGACGATGCCAATCCCAGCCGCAAGCGATGATGAAATTCTCGCTTGCAACTTTCATCAGATAACTGAGACCAGGCCACTTTAGGTTGGAATGGGGTCCTGGGTGTACACCCACCACCGGAGTGGAAGAATGGCAGGCGCATCTTACAGATGACTAGTCGATGGTCAGAGGGCAGATCAGCTCCACGGTAGGTCCTGGTGTCAAGGACATGGGCTCGCATTCGCTGGTCCGTCACTATGTAGTCCAGCAGATGTTCTTGCTTGGACCCGGCATGCATCCATGATGTTGTGTGGATGCGCCGATGCCGGAACAGCGTGTTGGTAATTACAAGCCCATGGGCTGCACAAAAATCTAGCAGCCTCCTACCGTTGTTATTGAGCTGATCTGGCCCATGCCCTCCAATCACTCCAGACCAGGTGCCAGTATCATGACCAACTCGGGCATTGAAGTCACCCAACATGATGACTCTATCCCGAGGGGCCACTTTAGCCAGCACCTGTGACAGGAGGTCATAGAAGGCATCTGACTCATCGGCTTTGCCTGCATCCCTCCACGGATGTTCATCTTCGGTGGGGGCATAAGTAACCACGACCACCATTCCTCGCCTCCGGTTGATGGGAAGGCGAGCCCAAAGTAGCCTGGGGCTTACAGCTTCCCACACCTCACCGCCACGCTCCCACGCCCCCTTCATTCTTTTGTTCAAAAGAAGACCCACACCCTGTTGTTTGGCAGTCTGCTGCCCCGAGTAGAGGACTGTCCACCCCTCATGGTGGCAGGAGCCAGAGCCGGTCCACCGGACCTCCTGAATGCCGCATAGATCCAGGCGGTACCGGTCCAGCTCCCGACAGAGGAGTGGCAGCCTCTCCTCTGCAGTGAGCGTTCGAACATTCCACGTGGCCAACCGTAGTGGCTTTTCGTTGTTTCTGGAGTAGCCCCGAGGGTAGGTATTCCCTCGTACACACGTACACACACACACACGTACACACACACGTACACACACACACGTACACACACACACACGTACACACACACACGTACACACACACGTACACACACACACACACATGTACACACACACATACACACATGTACACACACACACACACGTACACACACAGACATACACATGTACACACACGTACACACACACACACGTACACACACACACACGTACACACACACACGTACACACACACACGTACACACACACACACACGTACACACACACACGTACACACACACGTACACACACACACACATGTACACACACACATACACACATGTACACACACACACACACGTACACACACAGACATACACATGTACACACACATACACACACACACGTACACACACACACACACACGTACACACACACACACGTACACACACACACGTACACACACACACACACGTACACACACACACACGTACACACACACACACGTACACACACACACGTACACACACACACGTACACACACACACACGTACACACACACGTACACACACACACACATGTACACACACACATACACACATGTACACACACACACACACGTACACACACAGACATACACATGTACACACACGTACACACACACACACGTACACACACGTACACACACACACGTACACACACACGTAAACACACACACACACACATGTACACACACACATACACACATGTACACACACACACACACGTACACACACAGACATACACATGTACACACACGTACACACACACACACGTACACACACACACACGTACACACACACACGTACACACACACACGTACACACACACACACACACGTACACACACACACACGTACACACACACGTACACACGTACACACACACACACATGTACACACACACATACACACATGTACACACACACACACACGTACACACACAGACATACACATGTACACACACATACACACACACACGCACACACACACACACACGTACACACACACACACGTACACACACACACACGTACACACACACACGTACACACACACACACGTACACACACACACACGTACACACACACACACACCTACACACACACACGTACACACACACACACACGTACACACACACACACACGTACACACACACACACCTTAGAGCCGGCCGGTGGCCCCCAGCTGCGTCTTAACTTCTTCCGCTCCATTCCTCGGCCGAAGACGGGGCTGTGGGTAACCACATTGACAACACTCACCCACAGCGGCACGCACCACACAGAGACCCAGAGGCACCCCATTGTCAAGGGGTGCCTCTGCGGATGTGTATGCCTTAACTTAGCTATTTCAATGCTAAATTCTATGCTAATTCCTTTGTCAAGGGGTGCCTCTGCGGATGTGTATGCTTTAACTCAGCTATTTCAATGCTAAATTCTATGCTAATTCCTTTAACAATGGGTGCCTCTGCGGATGTGTATGCTTTAACTTTTAACATAGCTATTTCTGTGACCAGTCACAAGCTAATCATTCAGCCATTTCAATGCTAAATTATATGCTAATTCCT
Source organism: Petromyzon marinus (assembly GCF_048934315.1). NCBI lineage: Eukaryota > Metazoa > Chordata > Hyperoartia > Petromyzontiformes > Petromyzontidae > Petromyzon > Petromyzon marinus. The sequence goes on from NW_027423027.1 coordinate 938,884, forward strand.
TTGTCAAGGCGCTTTGTTCCTCTCACACAGCTTAAAGGTCGTGATCTGAACGTGGCTCTTTCACTCCAGCGCTGTCCTACCAGACAGTCTCGTCCCTTCACCTGATGAAGGCCGCTTGTGTTGTGGCCGAAACGTCGTGAGAATATTATTGTGTTATTTTATTTTATCAATTTATTATTTTATTCTCATTCTACGTGACTTTACCGAAAGAACCAAAGAAGATGAATCATTGCAGTCACGAAAGCTTTAAATCGAAACAGAAATAGATGTTAAAGTAAAGGCCTACACATCCACAGAGCTTCAATGAACGCTGTTAAGATTCGTAGCGACTTTTAAGCTGGTTGGGAGAAGTGAGGCACCTTGACAAAGGGGTTTACATATCAAATAGCTGAGGGATTAGCTTGTGACTGGTCACGGGAATGGCTATGTTAAAGTCAAAACCTACACATCCACAGAGGCAACTAGTAATTTAGCATTGAAATAGCTAAGGGATTAGCTTGTGACTGGTCACAGAAATAGCTATGTTAAAGTCAAAACCTACACATCCACAGAGGCAACTAGTAATTTAGCATTGAAATAGCTGAGGGATTAGCTTGTGACTGGTCACAGGAATGGCTATGTTAAAGTAAAGGCCTACACATCCACAGAGGCAACTAGTAATTTAGCATTGAAATAGCTAACTTGTGCAAATAGCTGAGGGATTAGCTTGTGACTGGTCACAGGAATGGCTATGTTAAAGTCAAAACCTACACATCCACAGAGGCAACTAGTAATTAAGCATTGAAATAGCTGAGGGATTAGCTTGTGACTGGTCACAGGAATAGATGTTAAAGTAAAGGCCTACACATCCACAGAGGCAACTAGTAATTTAGCATTGAAATAGCTGAGGGATTAGCTTGTGACTGGTCACAGGAATAGATGTTAAAGTCAAAACCTACACATCCACAGAGGCAACTAGTAATTTAGCATTGAAATAGCTAAGGGATTAGCTTGTGCAAATAGCTGAGTGATTAGCTTGTGACTGGTCACGGGAATGGCTATGTTAAAGTCAAAACCTACACATCCACAGAGGCAACTATTAATTTAGCATTGAAATAGCTGAGGGATTAGCTTGTGACTGGTCACAGAAATAGATGTTAAAGTAAAGGCCTACACATCCACAGAGGCAACTAGTAATTTAGCATTGAAATAGCTGAGGGATTAGCTTGTGACTGGTCACAGGAATGGCTATGTTAAAGTCAAAACCTACACATCCACAGAGGCAACTAGTAATTTAGCATTGAAATAGCTGAGGGATTAGCTTGTGACTGGTCACAGGAATGGCTATGTTAAAGTAAAGGCCTACACATCCACAGAGGCAACTAGTAATTTAGCATTGAAATAGCTGAGGGATTAGCTTGTGACTGGTCACAGGAATGGCTATGTTAAAGTCAAAACCTACACATCCACAGAGGCAACTAGTAATTTAGCATTGAAATAGCTGAGGGATTAGCTTGTGACTGGTCACAGGAATGGCTATGTTAAAGTAAAGGCCTACACATCCACAGAGGCAACTAGTAATTTAGCATTGAAATAGCTGAGGGATTAGCTTGTGACTGGTCACAGAAATAGATGTTAAAGTCAAAACCTACACATCCACAGAGGCAACTAGTAATTTAGCATTGAAATAGCTGAGGGATTAGCTTGTGCAAATAGCTGAGGGATTAGCTTGTGACTGGTCACAGGAATGGCTATGTTAAAGTCAAAACCTACACATCCACAGAGGCAACTAGTAATTTAGCATTGAAATAGCTGAGGGATTAGCTTGTGACTGGTCACAGAAATAGATGTTAAAGTCAAAACCTACACATCCACAGAGGCAACTAGTAATTTAGCATTGAAATAGCTAAGGGATTAGCTTGTGCAAATAGCTGAGGGATTAGCTTGTGACTGGTCACAGGAATGGCTATGTTAAAGTCAAAACCTACACATCCACAGAGGCAACTAGTAATTTAGCATTGAAATAGCTGAGGGATTAGCTTGTGACTGGTCACAGAAATAGATGTTAAAGTCAAAACCTACACATCCACAGAGGCAACTAGTAATTTAGCATTGAAATAGCTAAGGGATTAGCTTGTGCAAATAGCTGAGGGATTAGCTTGTGACTGGTCACAGGAATGGCTATGTTAAAGTCAAAACCTACACATCCACAGAGGCAACTAGTAATTTAGCATTGAAATAGCTGAGGGATTAGCTTGTGACTGGTCGCAGGAATGGCTATGTTCAAGTCAAAACCTACACATCCACAGAGGCAACTAGTAATGTAGCATTGAAATAGCTGAGGGATTAGCTTGTGACTGGTCACAGGAATAGATGTTAAAGTAAAGGCCTACACATCCACAGAGCTTTAATGAACGCTGTTAAGATTCGTAGCGACTTTTAAGCTGGTTGGGAGAAGTGAGGCACCTTGACAAAGGGGGTTTACATATCAAATAGCTGAGGGATTAGCTTGTGACTGGTCACAGGAGTAGATGTTAAAGTAAAGGCCTACACATCCACAGAGGCAACTAGTAATTTAGCATTGAAATAGCTGAGGGATTAGCTTGTGACTGGTCACAGGAATGGCTATGTTAAAGTCAAAACCTACACATCCACAGAGGCAACTAGTAATTTAGCATTGAAATAGCTGAGGGATTAGCCTGTGACTGGTCACAGGAATAGATGTTAAAGTAAAGGCCTACACATCCACAGAGGCACCTAGTAATTTAGCATTGAAATAGCTGAGGGATTAGCTTGTGACTGGTCACAGGAATAGATGTTAAAGTAAAGGCCTACACATCCACAGAGCTTTAATGAACGCTGTTAAGATTCGTAGCGACTTTTAAGCTGGTTGGGAGAAGTGAGGCACCTTGACAAAGGGGGTTTACATATCAAATAGCTGAGGGATTAGCTTGTGACTGGTCACAGGAGTAGATGTTAAAGTAAAGGCCTACACATCCACAGAGGCAACTAGTAATTTAGCATTGAAATAGCTGAGGGATTAGCTTGTGACTGGTCACAGGAATGGCTATGTTAAAGTCAAAACCTACACATCCACAGAGGCAACTAGTAATTTAGCATTGAAATAGCTGAGGGATTAGCCTGTGACTGGTCACAGGAATAGATGTTAAAGTAAAGGCCTACACATCCACAGAGGCACCTAGTAATTTAGCATTGAAATAGCTGAGGGATTAGCTTGTGACTGGTCACAGAAATAGATGTTAAAGTAAAGGCCTACACATCCACAGAGGCAACTACATCAGCTCAATAACAACGGCAGGAGGCTGCTAGATCTTTGTGCAGCCCATGGGCTTGTAATTACCAACACACTGTTCCGGCATCGGCGCATCCACACAACATCATGGATGCATGCCGGGTCCAAGCAAGAACATCTGCTGGTCTACATCGTGACAGAACAGCGAATGCGAGCCCATGTCCTTGACACCAGGACCTACCGTGGAGCTGATCTGCCCTCTGACCATCGACTAGTCATCTGTAAGATGCGCCTGCCATTCTTCCACTCCGGTGGTTGGTGTACACCCAGGACCCCATTCCAACCTAAAATGGCCTGGTCTCAGTTATCTGATGAAAGTTGCAAGCGAGAAATTCATCATCGCTTGCGGCTGGGGTTGGCATCGACCCCCACTCCTCCTGATATCGAGGGTAAATGGGCGAGGTTTAGGACTGTGGGTCATGCAGCTGCAATGGCTGCTTTAGGTACGCGGTCCAGACCTCCCCAGAGACCCTGGCTGACAGAAGAGGTGTTCAGGCTGGCTGAGAAAAAGCGACAGGCCCACTCTCATCGGCTATAGCATCCCACGTCGGAGTATGAAGAGGCTTACCGCAGCCTTCGCTCGGAGGTTCGGAGAACCGTGAGGCAAGGACGGGTGGTGGTCGCGGGTTGCTGAGGAAATGTAGTCTGCCTCAGTGGCCCGCGATCACAAATAGCTCTTTAATTCCATCAAAAAGTAACCTGCAGCGCCTCACCTATTACCATCATTAGAGGAAAGAACAGTGATCCAATCTCCGACCCCAGGAACAGGTTTGCAGATTTGCTGAGCATTTCTGTGAGGTCCTGGGGGAGGGGAAATCCCTCAGCCAGGAAAACAACGTGGCACAAAATGGGGATGACCCTGCTGAGTCTGCGGTACCTCAAAAATTGGAGGAGGAAGTCACCCCCTGGGAGTGGCTGGCTGAAGTGCCATTTGTTGAGGAAGTACTGAGGGCGATCCAGAGTCTGAGACCAGGAAAGGCACCAGGCAGAGATGATCTCCCAAGCGAAATCCTGCGGGAGGGTGGTGTCTGTGCACAGACTGCCCTACATGACATCATAACAGTCTGGACCACTGGATGGGTTTTGCAGGATTTGAAGAATGCCCTGGTGGTCCCCCTCTTTAAGAAGGGGGACTGCACATACTGTAACAACTACAGGGGCATCTCACTCCCCAGTGTGCCGGGAAAGGTCCTGGCAAGGATTATTCAACATCACCTTGCTAGGCACGCTGAGGAGAGGCTTGCGGAGCCCCAATGCGGTTTCAGCAAAGGGCAGTCCTGCACAGATGCCATATTTTCTGTCCGTCTGCTACAGCAGAGGTGTAGGGAATTCCAACAAGACCTACATCTCTGCTTTATTGACCTTGTCAAGGCCTATGATACCATCAGTAGGCCTGGGCTCTGGGTCGTTCTTCGTGCTTTCGGAGTCCCTGACCCTCTGCTCACAATCATTAAGGACCTTCATGATGGTGAGCGGGCCCGGGTAAAACTACGTGGCCGGGAGTCAGAGCCATTCCCTGTACACCTTGGGGTGCGACAGGGATGTCCTCTGGCTCCCACATGATTTAACATCCATTTTGACCACGTAGTTCTTGAAGCCCTTCAATAGCTATACCAGAGGAATTTCCATTTGGTACAAATACAATGGGAGGCTGATCGATGCCCGGGTGCGGTAAAGGGATTGCTCCCTATTGCTCAACCATGTTATGTATGCCGATGATCTGGTAATTGCTGCTCACTCAGAGGAGGAGTTGGAGGCGCTGCTGCTGAACCTGGAGTGTGCCACTAAGAGGTGGAGCCTTACCATCAGCCCCACCAAAACTAAGCACCTGCCTGGGTATTTTGTACCATTGGACACTCCATCCCCACAACTCCCAATTGGTGATAGGGCAGTTGTGGAGAGAGTGGAGAGTTTCCCATACCTTGGCAGTGTGCTCATGACCGGTTCTGGTTTAACAGCAGAGGTCTCACTCCGAATCACTCGAGCAGCAATATCTTTTCATTGGTTGCGTAACGCTGTGTGGAAGCTACCTGGTCTATCACTCCGCACAAAGCTTCAGGTCTTCTCAGCCACGGTCATTCCCTCCCTTCTCTACGCTTGCGAAACGTGGACACCCCTAATGGAACATCTTCGCCGGTTAGAAACATTTAGGCTGGCCTGCCTACGATCCTTCCTGGGTTTAACCAGGCTGGATTGTGTGAGAAGCTCACAAATCCTTGAAAGATCTGGGCAGGGTCCCATCGGTGAGCTCCTCCGGCAGGCAAGGCTGCGATGGCTGGGTCATGTAGCCCGCCTGCCCAGCCACCGCATACCCAAACAGCTTTTGTTCGGCCGGATCGAGGGGGATAAACAGGCGCGGCACGGGCTAGAGAAGAGATGGAGTGATGTGGTACAGGAGGACGTGGAGCTTAGTGGACTTGCCGATGACTGGTACCAGCGGTGTCAAGATCGGCCTCCGTGGAGGAGGCTCGTGAAGGATGCTACTGGGCAGTTGGAGGCAGTCGCCCTCCAACAACAACGGAGGGCGGAGGAGCGATGCTCAGAACAACGAGCGGAGCGCCGGGTGGCTAAAGCACAGCAGGTTGGCACAGTAGGGGGCACAGGTGGTGCATCAGCCAGTCATCTCAGTCAACCCGTGGCACCTGGGTCTGCCCCGTGACCTCCTGCCAGCGGGTGTTCGACACTTCATGTGGCTTCAAGGTGCACATGGCCTGGCACAAGCGTATGTGTGTATGTATATATATATGTGTGTATATAAATGTGTATGTGTATGTGTACCTTTGTTTCTCCAGCCCCAGGTGAGGGAGGGACACTCCACGGCTGCCCCTCCCCCTGTGGCTCCGCTGACGCTTGATGCCGGCGTGGGAGGAGGAGGCCCCCACCTCCTCACTGTCGCCCTTCTCATCATCCACCTCATCATCAACCTTCTCATCATCCACCTCCTCCTCCCCATCCTTCTCATCCTTCTCCTCCCCACCCTTCTCATCCTCCTCCTCCGCACCCTTCTCATCCTCCACCTCCTCGCTCTTCTCCTCCATCATTACCGCCACCTCCACCACCACCACCTCCTCGCCCTTCCTGGCAGCGCCGCCGCCGCCAGCGGCCACGGCACCGCCCTGCCGGTCACCGCCGTCACCGTCACCGCCACCGTCGCCGTCACCGCCGCCGCCGCCGCCCAACATTGCCGTCCGGACACCGCACGGCAACGGCCCGGCACTGCCTCGGTCTGAAGCCATCCTGGAGCCATCAGAGACACGCGGTGAAGACGCCGCCCCTCCTACTCATCCTACTACTCATCATCCTCCTACTACTACTCATCCTACTCATCATCCTCCTCCTCCTCCTCCTCATCCTACTACTACTCATCCTCCTCCTCCTACTACTCATCCTACTACTCATCCTACTACTCATCCTACTACTACTCATCCTCCTCCTCCTCCTCCTCCTACTACTCATCCTACTACTCATCCTCCTACTACTCATCCTACTACTCATCCTACTACTACTCATCCTACTACTACTCATCGTACTACTCATCATCCTCCTCCTCCTCATCCTCCTCCTCATCCTACTACTACTCATCCTACTCATCATCCTCCTCCTACTACTCATCCTACTACTCATCCTACTACTACTCATCCTCCTCCTACTACTCATCCTACTACTACTCATCCTACTACTCATTGTACTACTCATCCTCCTCCTCCTCCTACTACTCATCCTACTACTCATCCTACTCCTACTCATCCTCCTACTACTACTCATCCTACTCATCCTCCTCCTACTACTCATCCTACTACTCATCCTACTACTCATCCTACTACTCATCCTCCTACTCATCCTACTACTCATCCTACTCCTCCTACTCATCCTCCACCTACTCATCCTCCTACTACTCATCCTACTACTCATCCTACTCCTACTCATCCTCCTACTACTACTCATCCTACTCATCCTCCTACTCATCCTACTACTCATCCTCCTCCTACTCATCCTCCTACTACTCCTCCCCCTCCTCCTCCTCCTCCCCCTCATCCTCCTCCTCCTCCCCCTCATCCTCCTACTCATCCTACTCATCCTCCTCCTACTCATCCTCCTACTCATCCTCCTCCTCCTACTCATCCTCCTCCTCCTACTCATCCTCCTCCTCCCCCTCCTCCCCCTCCTCCTCCCCCTCCTCCCCCTCCTCCTCCTCCTCCGTACGATCGCCTGCAACGAGACCCTTGGGGTGCGAGCCGCCGGTAACATTGCGGGGTTGGTGGGGGGCCAAGTGGTGAGCGCCCGGACCCCCCTGGACCCCCTTTGTCTCCCCGGCGAGCGGTGCGGCGTGACCCCCGCCCCCCCCGCATGGAGCCCCTCGACACCCCGCGGGGGTCAAGGTCACCGTGACCTTGACCCCCGCGGGGAGCGGCGAGCGAGGAGTCGGTCCTGGGCCTCCCCCTGGGGTCGACTCAGGCTAAAACTAAAATAGAGACACCGGGGGGCGCCGTGGCGAAGTTGGCGGCCGGGGGGAGACAAAGGCGGCCGGGCAGGGGGGCGGCGCCTTTGGCCCCCTTCGTAAGCGCCGCTGCTGCTGCTCGCCACTAGCGGCACTCGCTCCGACAGCCTCCAAGGCTACGTGGGGGATCTTTGTGTTTGTGTTTGACTCTAAAATCTCATTCATGGACTACTCACACAGAGACCCACAGACTACTCACACAGAGACCCATAGACTCACCACACAGAGACCCATAGACTCACCACACAGAGACCCATAGACTACTCACACAGAGACCCATAGACTACTCACACAGAGACTCATAGACTACTCACACAGAGACCCATAGACTACTCACACAGAGACCCATAGACTACTCACACAGAGACTCATAGACTACTCACACAGAGACCCATAGACTACTCAGACAGAGACCCATAGACTCACCACACAGAGATCCATAGACTCACCACACAGAGACCCATAGACTCACCACATAGAGACCCATAGACTCACCACACAGAGACCCATAGACTCACCACGCAGAGACCCATAGACTACTCACACAGAGACCCACAGACTACTCACACAGAGACCCATAGACTCACCGCACAGAGACCCATAGACTCACCACACAGAGACCCATAGACTACTCACACAGAGACCCACAGACTACTCACACAGAGACCCATAGACTCACCACACAGAGACCCATAGACTCGTCACACAGAGACCCATAGACTCACCACACAGAGACCCATAGACTCACCACACAGACACCCATAGACTCACCACACAGAGACCCATAGACTCACCACACAGAGACCCCTAGACTACTCACACAGACACCCATAGACTACTCACACAGAGACCCATAGACTACTCACACAGAGACCCATAGACTACTCACACAGAGACCCATAGACTCACCACACAGAGACCCATAGACTACTCACACAGAGACCCATAGACTCACCACACAGAGACCCATAGACTACTCACACAGAGACCCATAGACTACTCACACAGCGACCCATAGACTCACCACACAGAGACCCATAGACTCACCACACAGAGACCCACAGACTACTCACACAGAGACCCATAGACTCATCACACAGAGACCCATAGACTCACCACACAGAGACCCATAGACTCATCACACAGAGACCCACAGACTACTCACACAGAGACCCACAGACTCATCACACAGAGACCCATAGACTCACCACACAGAGACCCATAGACTCACCACACAGAGACCCATAGACTCATCACACAGAGACCCATAGACTACTCACACAGAGACCCATAGACTCACCACACAGAGACCCATAGACTCAACACACAGAGATCCACAGACTCACACAGAGACTATTAGACTCACACAGAGACCCATAGACTCATCACACAGACACCCATAGACTACTCACACAGAGACACATAGACTACTCACACAGATACCCATAGACTCACACAAAGACCCATAGACTACTCACACAAAGTCCCAAAAACTCACACAGAGACCCATAGACTACTCACACAGAGATCCACAGACTCACACAGAGACCCATAGACTACTCACACAGAGACCCAGACTCACACAGAGACCCATAGACTCACACAAAGACCCATAGACTACTCACACAAAGACCCATAAACTCACACAGAGACCCACTGACTCACACAGAGACCCACAGACTACTCACACAGAGAAAATTAGACTCACACAGAGACCCATAGACTACTCACACAGAGACCCACAGACTACTCACACAGAGACCCATAGACTACTCACACAGAGACCCATAGACTACTCACACAGATACCCATAGACTCACACAAAGACCCATAGACTACTCACACAAAGTCCCAAAACTCACACAGAGACCCATAGACTACTCACACAGAGATCCACAGACTCACACAGAGACCCATAGACTACTCACACAGAGACCCAGACTCACACAGAGACCCATAGACTCACACAAAGACCCATAGACTACTCACACAAAGACCCATAAACTCACACAGAGACCCACTGACTCACACAGAGACCCACAGACTACTCACACAGAGAAAATTAGACTCACACAGAGACCCATAGACTACTCACACAGAGACCCACAGACTACTCACACAGAGACCCATAGACTACTCACACAGAGACCCATAGACTACTCACACAGAGACCCATAGACTACTCACACAGAGACCCATAGACTACGCACACAGAGACCCATAGACTCACCACACAGAGATCCACAGACTCACACAGAGACCCATAGACTACGCACACAGAGATCCACAGACTCACACAGAGACCCACTGACTCGCATAGAGACCCATTGACTCACACAGAGACCCATAGACTACTCACACAAAGATCCACAGACTCACACAGAGAAAATTAGACTCACACAGATACCCGTAGACTCACACAAAGACCCATAGACTACTCACACCAAGTCCCATAAACTCACACAGAGACCCATAGACTACTCACACAGAGATCCAAAGACTCACACAGAGATTATTAGACTCACACAGAGAAAATTAGACTCACACAGAGAAAATTAGACTCACACAGAGACCCATTGACTCGCATAGAGACCCATAGACTCACACAAAGACCCATAGACTACTCACACAGAGACCCATAGACTACTCACACAGAGATCCACAGACTCGCACAGAGAAAATTAGACTCACACAGAGACCCACTGACTCACACAGAGACCCATTGACTAACACAGATACCCATAGACTCACACAAAGACCCATAGACTAATGACACAAAGTCCCATAAACTCACACAGAGACCCATAGACTACTCACACAGAGACCCATAAACTCACACAGAGACCCATAGACTACTCACACAAAGACCCATAAACTCACACAGAGACCCATAGACTACTCACACAAAGACCCATAGACTACTCACACAGAGACCCACTGACTCACACAAAGACCCATAGACTACTCACACAAAGTCCCAAAAACTCACACAGAGACCCATAGACTACTCACACAGAGATCCACAGACTCACACAGAGACCCATAGACTCACCACACAGAGACCAATAGACTACTCACACAGAGACCCATAGAACTACTCACTACAGAGACTCATAGACTACTCACAGAGACCCATAGACTACTCACACAGAGACCCATAGACTACTCACACAGAGACCCATAGACTCACCACACAGAGATCCATAGACTCACCACACAGAGACCCATAGACTCACCACATAGAGACCCATAGACTCACCACACAGAGACCCATAGACTCACCACGCAGAGACCCATAGACTACTCACACAGAGACCCACAGACTACTCACACAGAGACCCATAGACTCACCACACAGAGACCCATAGACTCACCACACAGAGACCCATAGACTACTCACACAGAGACCCACAGACTACTCACACAGAGACCCATAGACTCACCACACAGAGACCCATAGACTCGTCACACAGAGACCCATAGACTCACCACACAGAGACCCATAGACTCACCACACAGACACCCATAGACTCACCACACAGAGACCCATAGACTCACCACACAGAGACCCCTAGACTACTCACACAGACACCCATAGACTACTCACACAGAGACTCATAGACTACTCACACAGAGACCCATAGACTACTCACACAGAGACCCATAGACTGACCACACAGAGACCCATAGACTACTCACACAGAGACCCATAGACTCACCACACAGAGACCCATAGACTACTCACACAGAGACCCATAGACTCACCACACAGAGACCCATAGACTACTCACACAGAGACCCATAGACTACTCACACAGAGACCCATAGACTACTCACACAGAGACCCATAGACTACTCACACAGAGACCCATAGACTACGCACACAGAGACCCATAGACTCACCACACAGAGACCCATAGACTACTCACACAGAGACCCATAGACTCACCACACAGAGACCCATAGACTACTCACACAGAGACCCATAGACTACTCACACAGAGACCCATAGACTACTCACACAGAGACCCATAGACTACTCACACAGAGACCCATAGACTACGCACACAGAGACCCATAGACTCACCACACAGAGATCCACAGACTCACACAGAGACCCATAGACTACGCACACAGAGATCCACAGACTCACACAGAGACCCACTGACTCGCATAGAGACCCATTGACTCACACAGAGACCCATAGACTACTCACACAAAGATCCACAGACTCACACAGAGAAAATTAGACTCACACAGATACCCGTAGACTCACACAAAGACCCATAGACTACTCACACCAAGTCCCATAAACTCACACAGAGACCCATAGACTACTCACACAGAGATCCAAAGACTCACACAGAGATTATTAGACTCACACAGAGAAAATTAGACTCACACAGAGAAAATTAGACTCACACAGAGACCCATTGACTCGCATAGAGACCCATAGACTCACACAAAGACCCATAGACTACTCACACAGAGACCCATAGACTACTCACACAGAGATCCACAGACTCGCACATAGAAAATTAGACTCACACAGAGACCCACTGACTCACACAGAGACCCATTGACTAACACAGATACCCATAGACTCACACAAAGACCCATAGACTAATGACACAAAGTCCCATAAACTCACACAGAGACCCATAGACTACTCACACAGAGACCCATAAACTCACACAGAGACCCATAGACTACTCACACAAAGACCCATAAACTCACACAGAGACCCATAGACTACTCACACAAAGACCCATAGACTACTCACACAGAGACCCACTGACTCACACAAAGACCCATAGACTACTCACACAAAGTCCCAAAAACTCACACAGAGACCCATAGACTACTCACACAGAGATCCACAGACTCACACAGAGACCCATAGACTCACCACACAGAGACCAATAGACTACTCACACAGAGACCCATAGACTACTCACACAGAGACTCATAGACTACTCACACAGAGACCCATAGACTACTCACACAGAGACCCATAGACTACTCACACAGAGACCCATAGACTCACCACACAGAGATCCATAGACTCACCACACAGAGACCCATAGACTCACCACATAGAGACCCATAGACTCACCACACAGAGACCCATAGACTCACCACGCAGAGACCCATAGACTACTCACACAGAGACCCACAGACTACTCACACAGAGACCCATAGACTCACCACACAGAGACCCATAGACTCACCACACAGAGACCCATAGACTACTCACACAGAGACCCACAGACTACTCACACAGAGACCCATAGACTCACCACACAGAGACCCATAGACTCGTCACACAGAGACCCATAGACTCACCACACAGAGACCCATAGACTCACCACACAGAGACCCATAGACTCACCACACAGACACCCATAGACTCACCACACAGAGACCCATAGACTCACCACACAGAGACCCCTAGACTACTCACACAGACACCCATAGACTACTCACACAGAGACTCATAGACTACTCACACAGAGACCCATAGACTACTCACACAGAGACCCATAGACTCACCACACAGAGACCCATAGACTACTCACACAGAGACCCATAGACTCACCACACAGAGACCCATAGACTACTCACACAGAGACCCATAGACTACTCACACAGAGACCCATAGACTCACCACACAGAGACCCATAGACTCACCACACAGAGACCCACAGACTACTCACACAGAGACCCATAGACTCATCACACAGAGACCCATAGACTCACCACACAGAGACCCATAGACTCATCACACAGAGACCCACAGACTACTCACACAGAGACCCACAGACTCATCACACAGAGACCCATAGACTCACCACACAGAGACCCATAGACTCACCACACAGAGACCCATAGACTCATCACACAGAGACCCATAGACTACTCACACAGAGACCCATAGACTCACCACACAGAGACCCATAGACTCACCACACAGAGATCCACAGACTCACACAGAGACTATTAGACTCACACAGAGACCCATAGACTCATCACACAGACACCCATAGACTACTCACACAGAGACCCATAGACTACTCACACAGATACCCATAGACTCACACAAAGACCCATAGACTACTCACACAAAGTCCCAAAAACTCACACAGAGACCCATAGACTACTCACACAGAGATCCACAGACTCACACAGAGACCCATAGACTACTCACACAGAGACCCAGACTCACACAGAGACCCATAGACTCACACAAAGACCCATAGACTACTCACACAAAGACCCATAAACTCACACAGAGACCCACTGACTCACACAGAGACCCACAGACTACTCACACAGAGAAAATTAGACTCACACAGAGACCCATAGACTACTCACACAGAGACCCACAGACTACTCACACAGAGACCCATAGACTACTCACACAGAGACCCATAGACTACTCACACAGAGACCCATAGACTACTCACACAGAGACCCATAGACTACACACACAGAGACCCATAGACTCACCACACAGAGATCCACAGACTCACACAGAGACCCATAGACTACGCACACAGAGATCCACAGACTCACACAGAGACCCACTGACTCGCATAGAGACCCATTGACTCACACAGAGACCCATAGACTACTCACACAAAGATCCACAGACTCACACAGAGAAAATTAGACTCACACAGATACCCGTAGACTCACACAAAGACCCATAGACTACTCACACAAAGTCCCATAAACTCACACAGAGACCCATAGACTACTCACACAGAGACCCAGACTCACACAGAGACCCATAGACTCACACAAAGACCCATAGACTACTCACACAAAGACCCATAAACTCACACAGAGACCCACTGACTCACACAGAGACCCACAGACTACTCACACAGAGAAAATTAGACTCACACAGAGACCCATAGACTACTCACACAGAGACCCACAGACTACTCACACAGAGACCCATAGACTACTCACACAGAGACCCATAGACTACTCACACAGAGACCCATAGACTACTCACACAGAGACCCATAGACTACACACACAGAGACCCATAGACTCACCACACAGAGATCCACAGACTCACACAGAGACCCATAGACTACGCACACAGAGATCCACAGACTCACACAGAGACCCACTGACTCGCATAGAGACTCATTGACTCACACAGAGACCCATAGACTACTCACACAAAGATCCACAGACTCACACAGAGAAAATTAGACTCACACAGATACCCGTAGACTCACACAAAGACCCATAGACTACTCACACAAAGTCCCATAAACTCACACAGAGACCCATAGACTACTCACACAGAGATCCACAGACTCACACAGAGATTATTAGACTCACACAGAGAAAATTAGACTCACACAGAGAAAATTAGACTCACACAGAGACCCATTGACTCGCATAGAGACCCATAGACTCACACAAAGACCCATAGACTAATGACACAAAGTCCCATAAACTCACACAGAGACCCATAGACTACTCACACAGAGACCCATAAACTCACACAGAGACCCATAGACTACTCACACAAAGACCCATAAACTCACACAGAGACCCATAGACTACTCACACAAAGACCCATAGACTACTCACACAGAGACCCACTGACTCACACAAAGACCCATAGACTACTCACACAAAGTCCCAAAAACTCACACAGAGACCCATAGACTACTCACACAGAGATCCACAGACTCACACAGAGACCCATAGACTACTCACACAGAGACCCAGACTCACACAGAGACCCACAGACTCACACAGAGACCCACTGACTCACACAGAGACCCACTGACTCGCATAGAGACCCATAGACTCACACAAAGACCCATAGACTACTCACACAAAGACCCATAAACTCACACAGAGACCCACTGACTCACACAGAGACCCACAGACTACTCACACAGAGAAAATTAGACTCACACAGAGACCCATAGACTACTCATACAGAGACCCACAGACTACTCACACAGAGACCCATTGACTCACACAGAGACCCACAGACTACTCACACAGAGAAAATTAGACTCACACAGAGACCCATAGACTACTCACACAGAGACCCATTGACTCACACAAAGACCCATAGACTACTCACACAAAGACCCATAGACTACTCACACAAAGTCCCATAAACTCACACAGAGACCCATAGACTACTCACACAGAGACCCATAGACTACTCACACAGAGACCCATAGACTCACACAGAGACCCACAGACTCACATAGAGACCCAGTGACTCACACAGAGACCCGTAGAGTATCTTCTTTGGTTCTTTCGGTATTAAAGTCACCACCACCACGTAGAATGAGAATGATAAAATAATAAAATAAAACACAATAAAATTCTTACGACGTTTCGGCCACGACACAAGCGGCCTTCTTCAGGTGAAAGGAACAAACCTGTCGGGACGACAGAGCTTCAATTAATGACGGAGCTTCAATAATGAAGCCCTTAGCACAGACTGACGTTGTGACACGTGGTGCACGTGGTGTCTGTGTGTGTGTCTGTGTGTCTGTGTGTGTCTGTGTGTGTGTGTCTGTGTGTCTGTGTGTGTGTCTGTGTGTGTGTCTGTCTGTGTGTGTGTCTGTGTGTGTGTGTCTGTCTGTGTGTGTGTCTGTGTGTGTGTGTCTGTCTGTGTGTGTGTCTGTGTGTGTGTGTGTCTGTGTGTCTGTGTGTGTGTGTCTGTCTGTGTGTGTCTGTCTGTGTGTGTGTCTGTGTGTGTGTCTGTGTGTGTATGTGTGTGTGTCTGTGTGTGTGTGTGTGTGTGTCTGTCTGTGTGTGTGTCTGTGTCTGTGTGTGTGTCTGTGTGTGTGTGTCTGTGTGTGTATGTGTGTGTGTCTGTGTGTGTGTGTGTCTGTGTGTGTGTCTGTCTGTATGTGTGTCTGTCTGTGTGTGTGTCTGTGTGTGTGTGTGTCTGTGTGTGTCTGTGTGTGTGTCTGTCTGTGTGTGTGTCTGTCTGTGTGTCTGTGTGTGTCTGTGTGTGTGTCTGTGTGTGTGTGTCTGTGTGTCTGTCTGTGTGTCTGTGTGTATGTGTCTGTCTGTGTGTCTGTGTCTGTGTGTGTGTCTGTGTGTCTGTCTGTGTGTCTGTGTGTATGTGTCTGTCTGTGTGTCTGTGTGTGTGTCTGTGTGTGTGTGTCTGTGTGTCTGTGTATGTGACTGTGTGTGTGTGACTGTGTGTGTACTGTGTGTGGGGAGCGATAGTGTAGCGGTTAGCGCTACGCTGCGCTATGAACCTGGCGACCCGGGTTCGATTCCCGCTCACGGCCAACACCAGTGACGATTATCTGAACCGGTCCCGGGCCTCCCCTAGGTCGACTCAGCCTCAAATGAGTACCTGGTGCGGTGTGTAAACATCGCGACTGGGGAGACAAAGGCGGTCGGGCGTGGTGCTGGCCACCCACCCCCTCGTGTACCGTTCCGGCCTTCATAGGTGCTCGCTAACAGCACTTGCCCCTACAGTCTGTTAAGGCTATATGGGGGATCTTTGTCTTTGTTTGTGTGTCTGTGTGTGTGTCTGTGTGTCTGTGTATGTGTGAAGAGCGGTGGGACAGCGGTCAGTGCGCGCGCGCAATTAATTAATTATTAATTATTGATCTATTCGGCCGCCGTTGGCTTGTTGACACAAGGGCTTAGTAGGAGTTTTTAATTAACTCTGAGCAGCCGTCAGTCAAACCATTACGTCATCCGCGCGGTTAAAGCGCGAGTGGGGGGATGACGTCATTGACCCTCCCCCCCCCAAATGGCGGGTGGGGGGGAGGGCATCGGCCCCCACCTAATGGGGAGTGGGCGAGTGGGGCATTAGCCCCCACTCACTCACCCATCCACTCACCCCCTCACTCACCCCCTCACCAACCCCCTCACTCACCCCTCACCAACCCCCCCACTCACTCACCCATCCACTCACTCACCCCCTCACTAAACCCCCTCACTCACCCACCCCCTCACTCACTCACCCCCTCACCAACCCCCTCACTCACTCACTCACCCCCTCACTCACCCCCTCACTCACCCCCTCACCAACCCCCTCACTCACCCCCTCACTCACTCACCCCCTCACTAAACCCCTCACTCACCCACCCCCTCACTCACTCACCCCCTCACCCACCCCCTCACCAACCCCCTCACTCACTCACCCCTTCACCAACCCCCTCACTCACCCCCTCACTCACCCCCTCACCAACCCCCTCACTCACCCCCTCACTCACCCCCTCACCAACCCCCTCACTCACTCACCCCCTCATCCCCTCACTCACCCCCTCACCAACCCCCTCACTCACTCACCCCCTCACCAACCCCCTCACTCACCTACCCCCTCACCCACTCACCCCCTCACTCATCCCCTCACCAACCCCCTCACTCACCCCCTCACTCACCCCCTCACCCACCCCCTCACTCACCCCCTCACCAACCCCTCACTCACCCCCTCACTCACTCACCCCTCACTCACTCACCCCTTCACCAACCCCCTCACCCCCTCACTCACCCCCTCACCAATCCCCTCACTCACTCACCCCCTCACCAACCCCCTTACTCACCCCCTCACTCACCCACCCCTCACTCACCCCCTCACTCACCCCCTCACCAATCCCCTCACTCACTCACCCCCTCACCAACCCCCTTACTCACCCCTCACTCACCCACCCCTCACTCACCCCCTCACTCACCCCCTCACCAATCCCCTCACTCACCCCCTCACCAACCCCCTTACTCACCCCCTCACTCACCCACCCCTCACTCACCCCCTCACTCACCCCCTCACCAATCCCCTCACTCACTCACCCCCTCACCAACCCCCTCACTCACCCCCTCACCAACCCCCTCAGTCACCCCCTCACTCACTCACCCATCCACTCACCCCCTCACTCACCCCCTCACCAACCCCCTCACTCACCCCTCACCAACCCCCCCACTCACTCACCCATCCACTCACTCACCCCCTCACTAAACCCCCTCACTCACCCACCCCCTCACTCACTCACCCCCTCACCAACCCCCTCACTCACTCACTCACCCCCTCACTCACCCCCTCACCAACCCCCTCACTCACCCCCTCACTCACTCACCCCCTCACTAAACCCCTCACTCACCCACCCCCTCACTCACTCACCCCCTCACCCACCCCCTCACTCACCCCCTCACCAACCCCCTCACTCACTCACCCCTTCACCAACTCCCTCACTCACCCCCTCACTCACCCCCTCACCAACCCCCTCACTCACCCCCTCACTCACCCCCTCACCAACCCCCTCACTCACTCACCCCCTCATCCCCTCACTCACCCCCTCACCAACCCCCTCACTCACTCACCCCCTCACCAACCCCCTCACTCACCTACCCCCTCACCTACTCACCCCCTCATTCATCCCCTCACCAACCCCCTCACTCACCCCCTCACTCACCCCCTCACTCACCCCCTCACCCACCCCCTCACTCACCCCCTCACCAACCCCCTCACTCACCCCCTCACTCACTCACCCCCTCACTCACCCCCTCACTCACTCACCCCTTCACCAACCCCCTCACCCCCTCACTCACCCCCTCACCAATCCCCTCACTCACTCACCCCCTCACCAACCGCCTTACTCACCCCCTCACTCACCCACCCCTCACTCACCCCCTCACTCACCCCCTCACCAATCCCCTCACTCACTCACCCCCTCACCAACCCCCTTACTCACCCCCTCACTCACCCCCTCACCAATCCCCTCACTCACTCACCCCCTCACCAACCCCCTTACTCACCCCCTCACTCACCCACCCCTCACTCACCCCCTCACTCACCCCCTCACCAATCCCCTCACTCACTCACCCCCTCACCAACCCCCTCACTCACCCCCTCACCAACCCCCTCAGTCACCCCCTCACTCACTCACCCCCTCACTCACCCCCTCACCAATCCCCTCACTCACTCACCCCCTCACCAACCCCCTCACCAACCCCCTCACTCACCCCCTCACCAACCCCCTCACTCACCCCCTCACCAACCCCCTCAGTCACCCCCTCACTCATCCCCTCACTCACCCCCTCACCAACCCCCTCAGTCACCCCCTCACTCACCCCCTCACTCACCCCCTCACTCACCCCCTCACCCCCTCACTCACCCCCTCACCCCCCCACCCACCCACTCACCGTCGTGGTGTGTTTATACACTAAACAATGTCCTCGTGTGGAGTGAGTGCAGGAGGTCCGACGTTTCGTGCCGCTAACACGGACAGGCGACTGCGCGCGGCTGTGATCACGTGACGCATTCGCAGGGCGGAAGAGTCTTCCGGAAGATGTCCCGCGCCACGCTTGAGACTGGCCGGAAGAGTCTTCCGGAAGATGTCGCGCGCCACGCTTGAGACGGCCGGAAGAGTCTTCCGGAAGATGTCCCGCGCCACTGCTTGAGACGGGCCGGAAGATTCTTCCGGAAGATGTCGCTCACCACGCGTGAGACGGCCGGAAGAGTCTTCCGGAAGATGTTCCGCGCCACGCTTGAGACGGCCGGCAGAGTCTTCCGGAAGATGTCCCGCGCCACGCTTGAGACTGGCCGGAAGAGTCTTCCGGAAGATGTCCCGCGCCACGCGTGAAACAGGCCGGAAGAGTCTTCCGGAAGATGTCCCGCGCCACGCTTGAGACTGGCCGGAAGAGTCTTCCGGAAGATGTCCCGCGCCACGCTTGAGACTGGCCGGAAGAGTCTTCCGGAAGATGTCCCGCGCCACGCTTGAGACGGCCGGAAGAGTCTTCCGGAAGATGTCCCGCGCCATGCTTAAGACGGCCGGAAGAGTCTTCCGGAAGATGTCCCGCGAGTCTTGAAGGGCACGTGACACGTGAGACAATCAACCCGCTGGGAGGTGTAACAGCAACGATAACAACAACAGCAGAAACAACAACAGCAGCAGTAGAGGCGCCGTTCCACGTGTGCACACCCAAGGACAAAGACGCCTCGCTGGGGGTGAGTGTGGGGGCCGAGTGGGTCACCCACGTGGATAGAGCCTGGGGCGGGCCTAGAACTGGTCGGTGACTGTGTGTGTGGTGTGTGTGGTGTGATGTGTGTGGTGTGTGTGTGGTGTGTGTGGTGTGTGTGTGGTGTGTGTGTGACTGTGTGTGTGGTGTGTGTGTGTGGTGTGTGTGTGGTGTGTGTGACTGTGTGTGGTGTGTGTGTGGTGTGTGTGACTGTGTGTGGTGTGTGTGTGTGGTGTGTGTGTAGTGTGTGTGTGTGGTGTGTGTGTGGTGTGTGTGTGGTGTGTGGTGTGTGTGTGATGTGTCTGTGGTGTGTGTGTGATGTGTGTGTGGTGTGTGTGTGTGGTGTGTGTGTGGTGTGTGTGTGACTGTGTGTGTGGTGTGTGTGTGTGTGGTCTGTGTGTGTGGTGTGTGTGTGTGTGGTCTGTGTGTGTGGTGTGTGTGTGGTGTGTGTGTGGTGTCTGTGTGTGTGGTGTGTGTGGTGTGTGTGTGATGTGACTGTGTGTGTGGTGTGTGTGTGGTGTGTGTGTGACTGTGTGTGGTGTGTGACTGTGTGTGGTGTGTGTGTGGTGTGTATGTGTGATGTGTCTGTGGTGTGTGTGTGATGTGTGTGACTGTGTGTGTGGTGTGTGACTGTGTGTGTGGTGTGTGTGACTGTGTGTGTGGCGTGTGACTGTGTGTGTGTGGTGTGTGACTGTGTGTGGTGTGTGTGATGTGTCTGTGGTGTGTGTGACTGTGTGTGGTGTGTGACTGTGTGTGGTGTGTGTGTGATGTGTGACTGTGTATGTGGTGTGTAACTGTGTGTGATGTTTCTGTGGTGTGTGTGGTGTGTGTGGTGTGTGTGATGTGTCTGTGGTGTGTGTGACTGTGTGTGTGTGGTGTGTGACTGTGTGTGTGTGGTGTGTGACTGTGTGTGGTGTGTGTGTGGTGTGTGTCTGACTGTGTGTGGTGTGTGACTGTGTGTGGGTCTGCCCCGTGACCTCCTGCCAGCGGGCATTCGACACTTCACGTGGCCTCAGGGTGCACATAGCCTGGCACAAGCGTCGTGGTGACGTCACCGCCACTTAGTGGCGAATGGCGGTTGTTGTTGTTGTTGTGGTGTGTGACTGTGTGTGTGGTGTGTGTCTGCGTTTTATTGATGGTTTCGCTCGAATAGTTGGTCAACACAGCAGCTGATAATGCAAATGATAGTTATAATTCGCATTTAATAATCCGTGGCTTAGCTGATGTGAGTGGAGTTTGTGTGATCTCCCCCTGTTCTACAGATGAGTGAGTGGAGTTTGTGTGATTCTCCCCCTGTTCTACAGAGTGAGTGGAGTTTGTGTGATCTCCCCCTGTTATACAGAGTGGAGTTTGTGTGATCTCCCCCTGTTCTACAGAGTGAGTGGAGTTTGTGTGATCTCCCCCTGTTCTACAGAGTGAGTGAGTGGAGTTTGTGTGATCTCCC
The DNA here is from genome assembly GCF_048934315.1 of Petromyzon marinus. Lineage (NCBI taxonomy): Eukaryota > Metazoa > Chordata > Hyperoartia > Petromyzontiformes > Petromyzontidae > Petromyzon > Petromyzon marinus. The sequence goes on from NW_027423027.1 coordinate 961,096, forward strand.
CCTGTTCTACAGAGTGAGTGGAGTTTGTGTGATCTCCCCCTGTTCTACAGAGTGAGTGAGTGGAGTTTGTGTGATCTCCCCCTGTTCTACAGAGTGGAGTTTGTGTGATCTCCCCCTGTTCTACAGAGTGAGTGAGTGGAGTTTGTGTGATCTCCCCCTGTTCTACAGATGAGTGAGTGGAGTTTGTATGATCTCCCCCTGTTCTATAGATGAGTGAATGGAGTTTGTATGATCTCCCCCTGTTCTACAGATGAGTGAGTGGAGTTTGTATGATCTCCCCCTGTTCTACAGATGAGTGAATGGAGTTTGTATGATCTCCCCCTGTTCTACAGATGAGTGAGTGGAGTTTGTGTGATCTACCCCTGTTCTACAGATGAGTGACTGGAGTTTGTGTGATCTCCCCCTGTTCTACAGAGTGAGTGAGTGGAGTTTGTGTGATCTCGCCCTGTTCTGCAGAGTGAGTGAGTGGAGTTTGTGTGATCTCCCCCTGTTCTACAGATGAGTGACTGGAGTTTGTGTGATCTCCCCCTGTTCTACAGATGAGTGAGTGGAGTTTGTGTGATCTCCCCCTGTTCTACAGATGAGTGAGTGGAGTTTGTGTGATCTCCCCCTGGTCTACAGATGAGTGAGTGGAGTTTGTGTGATCTCCCCCTGTTCTACGGATGAGTGAGTAGAGTTTGTGTGATCTCCCCCTGTTCTACAGAGTGAGTGAGTGGAGTTTGTGTGATCTCCCCCTGTTCTACAGAGTGAGTGGAGTTTGTGTGATCTCCCCCTGTTCTACAGATGAGTGAGTGGAGTTTGTGTGATCTCCCCCTGTTCTACAGATGAGTGAGTGGAGTTTGTGTGATCTCCCCCTGTTCTTCAGATGAGTGCGTGGAGTTTGTGTGATCTCCCCCTGTTCTACAGATGAGTGAGTGGAGTTTGTGTGATCTCCCCCTGTTCTGCAGATGAGTGACTGGAGTTTGTGTGATCTCCCCCTGTTCTACAGATGAGTGAGTGGAGATTGTGTGATCTCCCCCTGTTCTACAGATGAGTGGAGTTTGTGTGATCTCCCCCTGTCCTACAGATGAGTGAGTGGAGTTTGTGTGATCTCCCCCTATTCTACAGATGAGTGAGTGGAGTTTGTGTGATCTCCCCCTGTTCTACAGATGAGTGAGTGGAGTTTGTGTGATCTCCCCCTGTTCTACAGAGTGAGTGAATGGAGTTTGTATAATCTCCCCCTGTTCTACAGATTGAGTGAGTGGAGTTTGTATGATCTCACTCTGTTCTACAAAGTGAGTGAGTGAGTGGAGTTTGTGTGATCTCCCCCTGTCCTACAGATGAGTGAGTGGAGTTTGTGTGATCTCCCCCTGTTCTACAGATGAGTGAGTGGAGTTTGTGTGATCTCCCCCTGTTCTACAGATGAGTGAGTGGAGTTTGTGTGGACCATCTTCAGAGTCAGTGGAGGAGGCTCGTGAAGGACGCTGCTACTGGGCAGTTTGAGGCAGTCGCCCTCCTGCAACAACGGAGTGCAGAGGAGCGGCAGCAGGCTCAGTGAGTCGACCCGTGGCACCTGGGTCTGTCCCTTGACCTCCTGCCAGCACCAGGCGTTCGACACTTCACGTGACCTTCAAGTGCACTTATAGCCGTGACTTAGAGCTTTTGTGACTGCAGGAATTCATATTCTTTGGGTCTTACGGTAAGTCACTTATCTACGTGACTTTACCGAAAGATCCAAAGAATATGCACGTAGCCTGCCGCTTGTTGTTGTTGATGGTGCTGACGGAGGTGACGGTGTTGGAGGTGATGGCGTTGGTGACGCTGATGGCGTTGGTGACGGTGTTAGAGGTGATGCTGACGGCGGTGATGGTTGTGACGTTACAGGTTTGCTCCCCGCACGGCCACCGTCGCTCGGGAACGAGGAGAGCGACCGAAGAGCTCCGATGGAGCGGGAAGGGAGAGGAGAGCGAGGAGGGAAAAGAAGTCAGGGCAGAGAGGAGGAGCCTCAAATTACGGAAGAGCAAGAAGGGAGAGATGACGGACATCAAGACGCCCAGAGGGGAGAGCGTGCAGTGAGGTGGGCCGAGGGCAAGAGGGAGGAGCAGAGGCAGGACGCGGACAGGGCCAGGTGGGAGCGAGAGGGGGCCAGAAGGAAAGTCGCGGGAGGGGTGGGTGGAGAGAGACAGGTCGAAGGCAGAGCGAGAGACACAGAGAGGAGAGACAGAGAGAGGAGGGATAGAGAGGCGGGGGAGATGGGGGGGAGAGGCAGGGACGATGGGGGAGGGATGGGGCAAGGCCGGAGAGATCAGAGGGATATACACATAAAAATGCCATTGAGATTATAGATCGAGTCTTATCGGACTTGCCACGTGGGAGATGATGTGAGGGGTACGGAAGGAGGACAAATTTGTAAGGGGTAGATTCACAAAGAGACCCATAGATTAGCATCCTCATCTAGCCACTCACTTGTCCGCTCACCAACTCACCCGGCGACTCACCCACTGACTCATCCACCCATTCACTCATCCACCCACCCACTCACCCAACAACTTACCCACCCACCCACTCACCCAGACACTCAACCACCCATATATCATGTTGGGTATTTTATATCAAATGTTTATTGTTTTGGCCATTAAACGTCAGTGTCGTAGTGGTCGCCCAGCATGAGTTATAATCCTGGACAGCCGGCATCACAAACCCCTCCACCACCACCACCACCGATGTGTTCCTCGTGGAAACAAATCTGAAATTAATTTCGCATTCCTCAGGTCGTGCGAGATTAAATCAAACGGAAGGGCTTCACAGCCGAGGCAAGGTGAAAGGGGTTCACTGCCTCGCGACGCAGTATCGTCCGCTCGCTTTGCTCGTCAATACCGAAGAAACGACGCACGGCCGTGATCTTTTGGAAAGCGTCTGTGGTGTGATCGCAGTCAAAGCAGTCATAATGGGCAGTCGATCGTCAGGACGCACGTGTGGTGGTGGTGGGGTAAAGTGTGGGCACTCTCGCCTATTTCAACAAGCAGATGGATAGCTTGGAAGTGTAGGGCCCAGATGCCCCTCGAGAGGAGCTCACCGCAGCATCTTCTGTTGGAGGTCCGTCCCACCCGGGGGGCCGTGGCACAAGCGACACGTTGCAGAGCTGCGCCTTTGCCTTTGTCTCACGACGCGTTGCAGATGAGCTGTGGCAACTGCGGTGGCTGTCGCACTCAAATTTGAACCCCGTGGGGCCGGAGTTACATTCGTCAGCGCCCCTGTCGCCCCCTGGTGGACGAACCGCGCCTGGCTGCCGTCCGTCCCGAGTTTTGAGGATCTTTCTGAGAGTGTTTGGGTCATTTTTCCTGAATCGTGCGAAATCCGAGCAATTCCGAAATTCCATTCTCGCGCGCGACGGCACCAGCGATGTGCTCAGCAGCTAAATGCCGACGCTGAGGCTTGCTGGTCTTCGCGAGAGGGCTTCAGGAGAGAGGTGGTTTAGTTTTGATATTTCTCCTGCGTTGAAGGGGCGCAGACCACAGCGGTTTACTGTGTGGTCCGTAGTTTAGAGTGCATGGCCACAATAACAAATACACGTCTTCATTTGGTTCCCCATTGAGCTGTGCTTAGGCCGTCTGAGCATAAGTGACGTCTGTGGATGAAAATCGTTTGCTGCACTTGATGATGAACACAAACACTGTTGTGATTTAGATACAGGATAATTTTGAATTTCTCATCTAAACTGCTGCGCGAGGTTTGCGACGCTTTAGGTGCTAAGATAATTAAAACGTCGCCGTACCACCCCCAGACAGATGGGATGGTGGAGCGCCTGAATAGAACTCTGACCTCCATGCTCTGTCAGGCGATTGACGCGGCGCAAACGGACTGGGATTTGCATGTTCCGAGTGTACTAGCTGCATATAGGATGGCCCCTCATACTTCCACGGGATTTTCACCATTTTTTCTCATGTATGGGAGGCAGAATGTACCCCCTGTAGATGCCCAATTGGGTTTGCCACTGGCTAAGGGGAAATCCAAGTTGCCCAGAGCATGTGAAAATTACCCCGCAATGCATTTCCACGGCTCGGGAGGCGGCAAAATTTAACGCCGCCAAAGACGGGCGAAACAACGAACGTATTCTAGATTTGAAGCTTTCGTGACTGCAAGGATCCATACTCTTTGGTTCTATTCGGTAAAGTCACCACGCAGGTAAAAATACATGACTTTACCGAATAGAACCAAAGAGTAATGAACGTATTGCGGGGAAACGGGATCACGTGCTAGCATGGCCCATCGGTGACGGAGCATGGTTACGTTGCCTGCGGGTGCCGGTTGGTTACGTCCCCTAAGCTGCATCAGCCCCCCGGCAAGAGCCCGTGGAAGTGGCCGAGGTTAAGCGGCCGCAGTTTGCGCGTTTCCGGCTGGGTCTTCGCCGTTGGTTCGTCCGTCCGTCTCGGCCGAAGCCGTTTGTCCTGCCACGGATTGCCTCTTCCCCCGTCTCCGAAAATTGGTCCGCCAGCGTCCAGTGCGTCCGGCGAGCCGGGGATGGCGTGTGCGTTCAGACGGCGTGCGTCGGAAGGATCGCGCCGTGCCGCCCGTCGCATCGAAGCCTCGCCGGGACCGAGGGAGGTGGCTGCTGCCGCCGAGCCTTCTGCACCCGTGCCTCCTGCTGCACCCGTGCCTCCTGCTGCACCCGTGCCTCCTGCGTTGCACCCCGTGTGTCTCCGGCCGTTCTCGTGGCACGCGCACCGCCCGAGCAGGGGCGGAAGACCCGTCCCCCGTCAACGGAACTCGGCGTCGCGAACTCGGTCCAAACGCTTGCGATTCTGTTGATTCCTGATTCTGGGTATTTGCTCGGGAATGGCGGAGAGGTTGTGGTTGTTGTTGTTGTTCAGTTCTGGCCGAGGTTAACTCGGTCCAAATGCTTGCGATTCCGTTGATTCCATATTCTGGGTATTGGTCGGGGAATGGCGGAGAGGTTGTGGTTGTTGTTCAGTTCTGTTCTGTTCGTTTTCCTAAGTCTTGTTCCCTTTCGTAAATGTTCCCTTCGCTCCTTGTTCCCTCGTCTTTAGGTGTTGTTCCTGCGGATTGTTCTGCCTTTTTAAGGAAAATAACTGGAGTCCTGCTTTTATAGATATTGTTGTTGTTGTTATCCTGCACATGGGCGCACTTACCTGTTATTTGAGTATTAGCCAGGAAAATTTCGATTTAAACCTTTCGTGACTGTAAGGATTCATCTTCTTTGGTTCTTTCAGTAAAGTCACCGCGTAGAATGAGAATAAAATAATAAAATAAAACAATAAAATTCTCACGACGTTTCGGCCACAACGCAGGTGGCCTTCTTCAGAGCTTCATTATTGAAGCTCCGTCATTTATTGTAGCTCTGTCGTCCCGACAGGTTTGTTCCTTTCACCTGAAGAAGGCCACTTGTGTTGTGGCCGAAACGTCGTGAGAATTTTATTGTTTTATTTTATTATTTTATTCTCATTCTACGTGGTGACTTTACCGAAAGAACCAAACAAGATATTAGCCAGGAAGGCTACATGTTTTTTTATTACGGGGGGGGTGGGGGGGGGTGATGTAATGACATGATGACACCTGTTGGTTAGAAAACGGAAGCACGGGTACAGGCACCGCTAAAGCAACATCCAATCCGAAAGGGAGAGGTATCTAGGCCAAGGGTAAATGGGCGGGGCTCGCCGGGAACCCTCTGGAAGGTTCCGCGATAGGGCGTGGCCAGAGGCGGAGCCTAGCCGCACCTTGCGGCGACAGAAGCGGTGGGCGGAGGAGGACTCGGGGCTCGCGCGTGGAGCCTTGGGTCCCGGGCTGCGTCGCCGCTCGCCGTCGTCTCTCTCCGTCGTGTGGCCGCGCGCGGAAGATCTCCTGCGGGGGTTCCGTCGCCGCCCTTCCCGGCACGCCGCCGGCCAGCGGCGAAGCCGAGAGCGGACGGGTGGAACGGCGCCGCGTGACCGACCGTGCGTGTGGCCGGCGGAGACGCCGCGCTCAGAATGAGAAGATGAGGTTGGCCCGCGCTGTGCCGCGTGTTAATAAAAGAAGCACCCCCTCATTGCGTACGTACGTTGAACTTCTTACGCGCCGTACGTAGCCAACCGTGCTCATCGGAGGTGCTGGGGAAGGACGACAAACTGAACACACAAAGTCGTCAATCCTGATTTGAAGCTTTCGTGACTGCAGGGATCCACGCTCTTTGGTTCTTCCGGTAAAGTGACTGTGAAGACGGTCGCTTGTTGCTGCGATCGGAACGTCGTGATCTATTTTTTTTTTTTTTTTTTTACCGAAAGAACCAAAGGGTACGATAGGTAGTTCCGTAGTCAAATCTTCATTCAAAAGCGCATAGCTCCAGCGACTTAATGAATGTCAGAAGGAAGAGCGTTCCAGACGGCTGCTGGAGCGCATCTGAAAGCGCGCCACGCAGTGGCCGTCAAATCTTGACTTGAAGTCAAGATTGACGGCCGCTCTTTGGGTCTTTCGGTAAAGTCATCACGTGGGTAGGTAGAAAATAAAATAAATTAAATCACGTGATGTTTCGTTAGCAACACGACAAGCGTCCGTCATCAGGTGGGACAGCCACAGCAAGAGACAATTGCTGAAGTGGGCAAAAGGGTTGCCGTGACAAGAGGCTACGTAGGTAAGAGAGGGGGGAGAAGCCAGGGAGGAGAGATAGAGTGAGGGGGGAGGAGCTACTCAACTGACATCCCTACGAGAGAGAGAGGCTCTACCTTGGTAAACAACAACCACCAAAACGACCACCACCACTACAACGATGAGAATTTCTCACCTCGGATTTCAATGCAAGAGCGCAGGTGGCAGCAGGTAGTATGACGTAGTATGACATCACTTCCCCCCGGCTCTCCCACTGAATAAATTATGTTAATGAGGCCGGCCCATATGTGGAGGGATGGGGGCGTGGGCGCTGAACCCGTCGCAATAAACTCGCGACGGCTTTAACGAACACATTATGTTAATGAGCCACCAGTCACTGGGCGTAGCTTTGCCCAAATAAGGATTGCCACTGGAACGATATCGGCGGTGACCCAAGCGGAGGTGACGTCACGCTCAAGAGCGTGGTGGACGGGGGAGGGTTGAATACCTTGGTGACATGACGTCTATTGTTTTTATATATCCTCGTGTTCAACAGAGTTAATAGACTTTACTTCAAACACAAATTTGACACTGTCACACACTGCCATGAGTAAACAGGTGGTGGTGTGACCAGAACCATGCCTGGCCACCTTCATCTGCTCAGCATTAATTCTTCCTCACTCCACCAAGTAATGAATCGAGGATCAATCAACATAGCCGAGGCTATCCGTGTCTCTGTCTCTCTCTCCCCGTGGTGAAGGTGTTCCCCTCCACACATTCAGAGTCAACAGCGGCACGCTTAGCGTCTTTGACCGATAGATACATTGACACATGTATTGTTTGTTCTTTCAGTAAAGTCACGTAGATAGAAAATAAAGATAACATTAAATTTAATAAATAAAGACCACTTGTGTTGCGATCGAAACGTCGTGGGTTTATTGCTTTATTTAAAAAAAAATATTTTTACACGTAGGCTTTCGCGACCAATATTATTCATAATAAAGGTTTTTGGGTTAGATCGCGTTTATTTATAAATGTGTCGTAACCCTCCACCACCCGACATGGCCAATCAGCAAAAAAAGTGTCACGTTGACAAAAGACAAATAATTCACTACTTCAGCCCACCGGTGTGTTGAAGAGTTAATCCACATTTACAGTTTGAGTACGACGTTTCGCTCGTAAATACATCCAGCATCATCATTCTGGCGAATTGCTTGACACTTTTTTTGCTGATTGGCCGTGTCGGGTGGTGGAGGGTTACGACACATTTATAAATAAACGCGATCTAACCCAAAAACCTTTATTATGAAAAAAAATATTTTTCATTTATTTGTATTATTTTATTTTCTATCTACGTGACTTTACCGAATAAACCAGGAATATTAATTCCTGCAGTCACGAAAGTTTTAAGTCAAAACATTCACACACGTTGACAAAGCCTCACCTTGTGTTGTTGTGGGCAGGTCGCTTCTGATAACAAGAGCGGTATAGCAGCTCAAGCGGGCTTGGCCTGGTAACAAAAGAACGAAAATAAAAACTGCGTGAATATTTACAATAAAACAAAGTTACAAAGTGACGAGCCGGGTGAAGACAAATTAAACTTAAGCGAGATAATTAAAGTAAATGCAATCAGGCGAGGGCAGGAGGCAAGGCCCCGCGTGGCTAGGCCCCGCGTTGTAAAGTTCCAACCTGGACATCGATTCCCATGCTCGCTGCTACTCAACTGACATCCCTACGAGAGAGAGAGGCTCTACCTTGGTAAACAACAACAACAACCACCACCACCATGAGAATTTCTCACCTCGGATTTCAGTGCAAGCGTGGATCGGCAGCCTCCTGTTACCTCGTGACGTCACGCGTGTAAGCAGGTAACATAACGTCACTTCCGGGGTAAGAGACACGCCCCTCCCGTAAAGAGCGGCTCCGTAACTGAATAAATTATGTTAATGTTAACTGGCCATATGTCGAGGGATGGGGCGTGGCTGCTGAACCCGACGGCTTCAACGGATACATTATGTTAATGAACCGCAGTCACTGGGCGTAGTTTTGCCCAAATAAGGATTGCCACTGGATTGATATCGGCAGTGACCCAAGCGGAGGTGACGTCACGCTCAAGAGCGCTGTGGACGGGGTTGGGGGAGCGTGAATACCTTGGTGACATGACGTCACTAGCGAGTTACACCTCCCGCTGGCACTTCATGCCGTTGAGGTCATGCTGAGTGGTGACGTCACAGAGCGGGGATGGAGTTTAAGTTGATTTAGATTCATTTTCCATTGCCCCATCCCTTGGGTGCGTGAACTCAGCAACAACGTGGACTGCCACTCTGCGCCCAACCTTATGGAAGAGGTACGTGGATGACACTTTTGTCATCTGGCCACATGGCCGGCCTGCTCTAGACCAATTCTTCGACCACATCAATTCCATACACCCAGCCATCAGATTTACCATGGAAGTCGAAATAGATGGCAAGATACCTTTTTTGGATGTCCTAATTAAAAAGAGACCTGATGGTTCAATGAGCCACTCTGTCTACAGGAAAGCTACCCATACGGATGCTTATCTGAAACCGGATTCCCACCACCATCCATCACAGAAGAATTCTCTCATCAAGACTCTGTATCATAGAGCCCAATGCATATCCGACCAGGAACACATAAGCAGTGAACTCAAGCACGTACACCAAGCTCTTAGGGCTAATGGTTACTCCGACTATACAATCCGCAAAGCTATCACTCAAACCATGAAGAACCCTCTTGAGGAGCCTTTCAAAACCATCACTTTACCCTACATTGCTGGGATCACAAAAAAGATCTCCAAAATCTTGAATAAACACAAGATCCAGGTCCGTTTCAACACATTACATAAAATCCGTGATCTGGTTCTGTCTGTAAAAGATGTGATTCCGGACATACAATACCCTGGTGTCTACAAACTAAGTTGCCTCTGTGGTAGTAGTTACATTGGAGAAACCAAACGCCATGTCTCGGACCGCATTCGTGAACATAAAGCAGACCTTAAACACGGTAGGACCAACACCTCGGCCGTAGCAGATCATTGTTCTAATTCAGTAGGCTCACATGCCATTGACTTTTCCAAGACGGAGGTTCTTTGTAAGCCATCTGGCTTCCATGAGAGATTCGTTCATGAGGCTATCCACATATACAAGCACAGAGACAATTTCAACCGAGAAGATGGATTCTATCTTAGCAATCATTGGAAAGATTTGATAAACCATTTCAGTTCTTGATTGATTGTTCACGCTTACAGTGGCTTTCAGACAGCATACATTATAAAAAAAATTCGTCTCCCCCCTCCTCTTTTAAAAAAAATAGATGGACTAGTCCTGGGCAAACTGCCAAATGCTGCGCGTGACGCCAACGTTTTTTAAATAAATAAATAAATGTGCCGTTTAAAAATACATTTATGCAAACCAACACACCTGATGATGACCGTTTGAGTTATGGTCGAAACGTCGTGAGAATTTTTTATTGTTTTATATATATTTTGTTATTTTGTTGTTTCTCTTCAACGTGACTTTACCGAAAAAACTAAGAATATGAATTACTGCAGTCACGAAAGCTTTAAATCAAAATTTAACGTGGACATTGTTGTGTACACTGTGTGTGTGTACACACTGTGTATGTACGTACACTATATGTATACACTGTGTCTACACACTGTGTGTACACACACACACTGTACGTGTGTGTGTACACACGCACACACAGTGTGTGTACGTACATACACACACAGTGTGTGTATGTACGTACACACACTGTGGTGTCACGGTTAAAATTGTGGTAATTCCAGACATTATCCAGAAACTCTACAACGGAAATGTTTGCCTACGAACGGTTTGAAAGAAGTGTTAGTCAAACAGAGTGTATTTGCGTGCGCGTGTTTAAACGTATCTTTGTACGAGCGGTAGGGCAGCGGTTAGCGCTACGCTACGAACCCGGAGACCCGGGATCGTTTCCCGCTCATGGCCAACACCGCCAGTGACGATTATCTGAACCGGTCCTGGGCCTTCCCTAGGTCGACTCAGCCTAAAAATGAGTACCCAGTGTGATGTGAGCATCGCCACTCGGGATACAAAGGCGGCCGGGCGCGGTGCTGGCTACCCACCCCCCTCGTGTGCCGTGCCAGCCTTCATAGGTGCTCGCTAACAGCACTTGCCCCTAGAGTCTGTTAATGCTCTACCGGGGATCTTTGTTCTTGTCGTTGTGTATGAGTGGGGAGCGGTAATTTAGTGGCTATCGCACTGCACTCCGTAACCCGGTGACCCAACTTGGAATCCTGCTCATGACACACAACAGTGGCAGATATTTAACCAGTCCTGGGTTTTCCCTACACCGATGTAGTCTTAAATGACTTCCTAGTGTGGTAAATACCAGGGGAGACAAAGGCGGCCCGGTGCGGTGTTGGCCACTCTCCCCGAGTGCCGTGCGTGCCGGCGTTTATATCACCAACAGCACTTGCCCCAGCAGTCTGTTGAAGGCTGTACGGGGGATCTTTGTGTGAGTGTGAGTACCTGGTACGGTGTGTAAACATTGCCACTAGGGAGACAAAGGCATTCGGGCGTGGTGCTGGCCACCCACCCCCTCGTGTACCGTTCCGGCCTTCATAGGTGCTCGCTAACAGCACTTGCCCCTACAGTCTGTTAAGGCTATATGGGGGATATTTGTCTTTGTGTGAGTGCAATAAGATCAGGCAACATGACTGGCAGGGAAAATTGCTTGAGATTATTTTAAAAGCATGGGTTTAGAAAAGTGAACAAAGCATGTCTCTATTACAGGGGTCGGGAACCTTTTTGACTAAGAGAGCCATGAAAGCAAAAAATTTGGAAATTTATTTCAGTGAGAGCCATATAATATATTTTAAAAGTGAATTCAACTAAATGTCAGTATAATAAGCCTCTGAATTTATTCTTTTAAATAATGTTGTTATAACACTCACCATTAATGCGACTTCTGGTGCTGCATGGATTTGCTGATGTCTTTGTAGTCGGGTTGGTACTTGGTGAGGTTAAGCTTCATGCAAGCGTTGAGGCTTTCATCCGTTAAACGTGATCGTAGGTTGGACTTGATGTTTTTAAGATGTGAGAATGACTGCTCACATGCATACGTAGATCCAAACATGGTCAATACAGCAATACTCACACACTGCAGTGTGTGGTATGTGACAGGAAGCGCGTTCCAAGTTTTGAGAATCAGCTGGTCTTCGGGTTGGAGTTTTTTCATTTCTGTCCACATGTGCTTGCTCGCCAACTCCGCTTTCTGTCGTGTGATTCTTTCCAAATCTTCATTCAGTGACTTGAACTTATTCACCCACATGTCTGAGGCCTTCAGGTCAGCCACTTCTGCTTCAAAATCTCTGACGGAGACACCAGGGATGTAATTCAGGTCGGCTGTGTTCAGTGAACACTCGTTTGGATGGGTGATGAACTTAAAAAGACGAGTGTGCTCACGAAATTATCCAAAGCGTGCTTTGAAGGACTGTAGGAGACTGGATGTGCAGCCAGCTAGCTGGTGGAGATCAAGGTTTTGAATGGGCTCACTTGCTGTGCATGCATCTTTAAATTGGCTCAGTTTTTCAAAATGTAGTAAACGACCTGTTTCAAGATCCGTGATGAAAAGCTCCAGCTTGTTTTCAAAAGCAAATACAGCTTGTTGAAGGGATAACACTGTATTTCCAATGCCTTGCATTTTCACGTTGAGCTGGTTCAGATGTTCAGTCAGATCTACGAGATAGTAAAACTTGAGGAGCCACTCGGTGTCGGCTAGCTCAGGATGCCCGACGCCTTTCATTTCAAGGAAAGTCCGGATTTCGTTCAGGCAAGCCGCAAAACGGCTAAGCACCTTCCCTCTTGACAACCAACGCACATTGCTGTGCAAAAGCAGACCAGGATAGTTATTTACAACTTCATCCAGCAGTGTTTTAAACTGGCGATCATTTAAGGCTCGGGCAACAATAAAGTTGATCACACGAATGACCAGCGACATCACTTCGCCAAACTGCCTGTCACACATCTGAGCACAAAGTGCCTCCTGGTGTATAATGCAATGGAAACTTAGGATGGGTCTATTTTCATGTTCACGGAGAAGCGCCACAAATGCTTTGTTTTTCCCCACCATACACGGAGCACCATCAGTACACACTGAGAGAAGTTTATCCATAGGTAGACTTTTTTCTTGAGCAAACTCCATGAAAGACTTGAATAAATCCTCACCTCTTGTGGACCCTTTTAATGGCAGAACAGCAAGACTTTCTTCGCGCAGTGTGTCACCAACAGCATATCTTGCAATCACGCTGAACTGCGACAAATGGCTCACGTCTGTTGACTCATCCAAAGCCAGAGAAAAGAACGGCGCTGCATTTATGTCCTTCACTTGCGTTTCCTCCACTTTGTTTGCCATCACGATGGTACGATCATGAACAGTTCTTGCCGACAGAGGCATGTCTTGTATCCGTTTGATTATCTTGTCTTTGTTCGGAAGATCATCAAAAAGTTCATTGGCTACATCCAGCATGAACGTTTTAGCATACTCGCCATCTGTGAATGGTTTTCCGTTCCTCACTATTGCTAAAGAACCAGCAAAGCTAGCCGAATTATAGTCACCTTGCCGGGTCCATACGCGGAGTTGCTGCTGGCTAGCTTGCACCCTGCTCAGCTCTTGGCACGCTTTCTTTCTGCTGTCTCCCGCAGGGTATTTTGATGCAAAGGTAGCGTGGCGCGTGTCGAAGTGCCGCTTTACATTCGACCGTTTCAACGATGTAATTTTGTCATTGCAAATTAGACACACCGCAGAACCCGCTCTCTCCACAAAGGCGAATTCTTCGGTCCATTCGTCCTGAAATGTACGATACTCGTCGTCTTTTTTTCTTTTCGCCATCTTCGTCGAAGGGTTAGCTTTGAGCTAATGACCGAGCAGACGCAGTCTCAGACTGATTCAAAAGGGGGCGTTTACCTGTTTTACCCAGCAACGGCAAACGTAGGCCAGTATCATCCAATTAAAATAATGGACAATTGCTCCTGCAGCCCTGAACAGGACATGCGCAGTGAAAAATCGATGGATGGATTAAAACAAGTGAGAATATTTTGTTTTATCTGCGAGCCATATGCAATCATCAAAAGAGCCACATCTGGCTCGCGAGCCATAGGTTCCCGACCCCTGCTCTATTATGTGCATTACCACTGAAGGGTGCATTGGGTTCAAAGCCATCCGCATAGCCTCAAATCTGCATTAATGCCAATTTGTCTCCGTATCTGGTAAGATCATAGTATTACAGGAGGTCCTCTCACGCGCTAACCCAGACTGCTGTGAGTGCACGATCTCTGTATTAGTTTTTTTAGTGTCCTTAACTCAGATCAAACAATATGCAGTTCAGGTCAAATAAGACATTCCTTTTTAACGCTTTCCAACCAAGGTTGAGATGTTAATGCATTAGCTCTGTTCGTTCATATCTGCCCATCTGTCTGTAGCATGGCATTTCGATAACCCTCTTAAAGATGTATGGACTGATGCTGCACAGAAGGATGTGGAGCTGAGTGGACTTGCCGATGACTGGTACCAGCGGTGTCAAGATCGGCCTCTGTGGAGGAGGCTCGTGAAGCACGCTGCTGGGCAATTGGAGGCAGTCGCCCTCCAGTAACAACGGAGGGCGGATGAGCGACGCTCACGACAACGAGCGGAGCGTCAGCCACACCAAGTTGGTGCAGTGGTGCCTCTGTCAGTCATCTTATTGAGCACATGGCAACTTGGGTCTGTCCTGTGAGCTGGCAGAGAGCCTTCGACACATCACGTGGCCTCAACACGTAAGACAAAACTATAATTCGTGTTGATGAGAATGTACCTCCTCCTATACGTGTAACTTTTAAGTGGTATGCCTTGTAACTGATGAATGATCTGAGTTGTGCCACCTATTTCAAAGACAATGAGTTGCTCCAGATGCTTCGTGGAACACAAAAACACCGTTTGACCTGTATCACAAGAACAACGGGTCTCACCTGAGTTCTCTGTACAGGTTACTTTCAAACAAACACACAGACACTTTGTCCTAACATCACTTATTCAATGTTTGACCCTTACAGATCAAATGTTACAAGTATGCACAAAACCAGACAAGCATACATTCTAAATTGACAGGCATATTAACAAAATTGGATTACTGCAGTGAAATATACTGCATCACGTTACATCGTATTACCAAGAAGCTTTAAAAAAAAGTTGCACAGTCTGCTTCACAGTGAATGTAAAACATACTATTGTGTCATTCAAAACGAGTAGGCCATTGCATGCTGGCGTCTGAGTGAAAATGTAGCAAATTCTAAACATTACCTACAAACTACACAACTGAGATGACGCATCAATCATCGCCCCCTACGGACAGGCTCTTGTCCACATGCAGGCCGGTGCAGGGCCACCACCTTGTGCCACACAGGGGCAGCTGCTACTTGGGGATGCTCTTCGAGCGTGAGATGAGATACAAAACTCAGAGTTGCTGAGGCGATAAAAGCAAGCACCATGTAAAAGCAATTATGATAATATAGTGAATGCTTGGGAGCTTATTGGCTCTTGCTCCTGACTAGAGATCTACCCAACCCACGGGCCCACAAAGACTGGCCACCCTTACTCTGCAGGATGAACCTAAGAAATGAGTGTTCAACTTCACATTCTTGTCATTAAAGGCCTGTGACAAAGGTGCATCTATTGTAGCGACATCGTCTCTGGCTTACACATCTACCGGGTCTCCACTTGACTTTGTATTGTCTAGGAGCAAGTCCACCCACACCTCCACTTCCACAAACTGCTGGGAGTTGCCTCACTCTGCCTCAGTCAGAATTCTCCTCCTGCTTTACGATGTGAAGGTCCCATTTTGGAGTTGAATCTTCATCTTCACATTTTACCTTCACTTCTTCGCTCTTCACCATCACCTCTTCACATTTCACCTTCACTTCTTCGCTCTTCACCATCACTTCTTCACATTTCACCATCACCTCTTCATATTTCACCTCGATACCTTTAAAAATGTCCAAGCTGGGATTTTCTTCCGGTTCTTGTTTCATGAGGGATGGGCTCATTGCGGCACTTTGACTTTCACGAGCTGATTTCAGACTCCACTCCTTGTGGATCTTCTGATGCTTCTGTGTTCTCTGGTGTACTTGAAGATTTGATGAATCTGCAAACGGCTTCCCGCACACAGTACACTTGAAGGGTTTCTCTCCTGTGTGTGTTCTCTGGTGTTTTACAAGAGAAGATGACTGTGAAAATGCCATCACGCACACACTGCACTTGAAAGGTTTCTCTAATGTGTGTGTTCTCTGGTGATTTTTAAGAGTAGAAAAATCTGAAAATGCATTCCCACACACACTGCACTTGAAGGGTTTCTCTACCGTGTGTGTTCTCTGGTGTGTTACAAGATTACATGACTGTGTAAACGCCATCCCGCACATCGTGCACCTAAAGGGTTTCTCTCCCGTGTGTGTTCTCTGGTGTTTTACAAGATCAGATGACTGTGCAAATGCCTTCACGCACACACTGCACTTGAAGGGTTTCTCTCCCGTGTGTGTTCTCTGGTGGGTCTGAAGAACTGATGGCCATGCAAATGCCTTGTTACACACAGTACATTTGAAGGGTTTCTCTCCTGTGTGACTTCTCTGGTGCCGTGTCAAATTTCCAGTCCGGTCCGTGCTGTATGCACGCTGGTCGCATTGTTGACTTGTCATACCGAGCTGCGCTGAGTGCCTTTGCTCCATCAGACCAAATCTGCAGAGGAAGCGTCAGCTGCAGACAGAAAAAAAATAATATCCACACCATCTACACGTCAGGCACAGAGGAATGCACATGTGACTTACACGTCTATACTTATTAATATATTCATGATGTAGTGAAAAAGTTTCCCAAATTCATCAGATTTGATGAACGTGCAAATGCCTTCCTGCAAAGTGCACCTGAAGGGTTTCTCTCCACGGGCTGCTATGGCACACAATGAGAGGGGAAATGTCATTGATATGCCTGGAAGCCTTCATATCTTCAAGATGAATGTTAACCCAAAACTCTAAGCACACAATTTCGGCTGTCTGACTACAAAAGGAATATTTATGAAAGCTAAATTCAGCTGACATAGCAAAGGGTGTTGAAAACAATACTATTTCTGTTATGCAGAAATGCATTAATTAACGTTCAATCGCAACTCAGGTGTGAATCCAGGCTATGTCCTTGAATGCTGGGGATGAACAGTTCCGACTTCAGCTGAATGTGTGTGCTGTGTTCACCTGTTTCCATTCGTATAAAGAGATCCAGAGGAAAACAAAAATAAACTATTGTTTTTATATATCCTCGTGTTCAACAGAGTTAATAGACTTTACTTCAAACACAAATTTGACACTGTCACACACTGCCATGAGTAAACAGGTGGTGGTGTGACCAGAACCATGCCTGGCCACCTTCATCTGCTCAGCATTAATTCTTCCTCACTCCACCAAGTAATGAATCGAGGATCAATCAACATAGCCGAGGCTATCCGTGTCTCTGTCTCTCTCTCCCCGTGGTGAAGGTGTTCCCCTCCACACATTCAGAGTCAACAGCGGCACGCGCTTAGCGTCTTTGACCGATAGATACATTGACACACGTATTGTTGGTTCTTTCAGTAAAGTCACGTAGATAGAAAATAAAGATAACAGATTAAATTTAATAAATAAAGACCACTTGTGTTGCGATCAAAATGTCGTGGGTTTTTTGCTTTATTTAAAAAAATATATTCTTCATTTAATTTTATTTTCTGTTATTTTAATTTAATTTTTTATCTACGTGACTTTACCGAAAGAACCAAGAATATTAATTCCTGCAGTCACCAAAGTTTTAAGTCAAAACATTCACACACGTTGACAAAGCCTCACCTTGTGTTGTTGTGGGCAGGTCGCTTCTGATAACAAGAGCGGTATAGCAGCTCAAGCGGGCTTGGCCTGCTAACAAAAGAACGAAAATAAAAACTGCGTGAATATTTACAATAAAACAAAGCTACAAAGTGGCGAGCCGGGTGAAGACAAATTAAACTTAAGCGAGATAATTAAAGTGAATGCAATCAGGCGAGGGCAGGAGGCAAGGCCCCGCGTGGCTAGGCCCCGCGTTGTAAAGTTCCAACCTGGACATCGATTCCAATGCTCGCTGCTACTCAACTGACATCCCTACGAGAGAGAGCGAGGCTCTACCTTGGTAAACAACAACAACCACCACCACAACAACCACCACAACCACCACAACAACCACCACCACCACAACCACGACCACCAACACGATAATAATTTCTCACCTCGGATTTCAGTGCAAGAGCGAAGCGATCGCTTCCTGTTACCTCGTGACGTCACGCGGCAGCAGCAAGTGACATGCCGTCACGTCCGGGGTACAAGACACTCCCCACCCACGAGCGGCTCCGTAACTGAATAAATTATGTTAATGAGCCCGGGCCATATGTCGAGGGATGGGGGCTTGGGTGCTGAACCCGTCGCAATCAACTCGCGACGGCTTTCACGAACTCATTATGTTAATGACCCGCCAGTCACTGGGCGTAGCTTTGCCCAAATAAGGATTGTACCGGAACAGATATCGGCAGTGACCAAGCAGAGGTGACGTCACGCTCAAGGGTGCGGTGGCCGAGGGTGGGAATACCTTGGTGACATGACGTCACTAGCGAGGCACACCTCCCCCTGGCGTTTCACACCGATGAGGTCATGCTGAGTAGTGACGTCACAGAGCGGGAATGGAGTTTAAGTTGATTTAGATTCATTTTACATTGCTCCATCTCTTGAACAGAGACCCCTTGCGTGCGTGAGCTCAGCAACTACAACATGGACATTTCTGTGTGTACACACTGTTTCTGTGTGTACACACTGTTTCTGTGTGTACACTGTGTATACACTGTGTGTGTACACACTGTGTGTATACACACAGTGTGTATACACACTGTGTGTATACACTGTGTGTGTACACTGTGTGTGTGTACACTGTGTATACACTGTGTGTGTGTACACTATGTGTGTACACTGTGTGTACACTGTGTGCCTGTATCTCTGTGTGTGCCTGAGTCTCTGTGTGTGTGCCTGTGTGACACCTGATGATGATTGCTTGTGTTGCAGTCGAAATGTCGTGAGAATGTAATTGTTTTATATTTTTGTTATTTTATTGTTTCCCTTCTACGTGACTTTACCGAAAGAACAAGAATAAATATCAGCTCTATGTTTTCAAGTCAATACAGTTTGGGTAGTGAATAAATTATAGTCTAAATAAGCTACACATGACGAATTATAGGCAATTATAGTTATAATCAAAGACATTTTTAAACAATCACGTGGTCCCTGTAGTCGCCGTTTGAGACATGGGGTACTTGCGTGAATGCGTCCTTCGTGTGCAAATGTAGTGACTTTCCTGGCCTGAAGGCCGTCAATGTATTGGACCCTTATTGGTGCACAGCGTCTCAACAACAGCAGTGGGGTTTGCTTCAACCGATAGGTACGAACATCCAGACGTGAATCAGCAAGGAGCATTTCTAGTCCCAGTTAGACAAAATCTACGTCAACACGTAAGACAAAACTACAATTCGTGTTGTAGAGAATGTACCTCCTCCTATACGTGTAACTTTTAAGTGGTATGCCTTGTAACTGATGAATGATCCGAGCGTGCTCACTATTTCAAAGATGATGAGTTGCTCCAGAGGCAGACGCTTCGGGAAACACAAAAATACCCTTTGACCTGTATCACAAGAACAACGGGTCTCACCTGAGTTCTCTGTACAGGTTACTTTCAAACAAACACACACACACTTTGTCCTAACATCACTTAATCAATGTGTGACCCTCAGACAAAATATTACATGTATGCGCACAATAAGACAAGTATTCATTCTAACTTATTGACGGGCATATTAACATTGAATTACTGCAGCGAAATTGACTGCATCACGTTACATCGTATTAACAAGAAGTTATTTTACAAATACGCACCGTCTGCTTAACAGTGTATGTACAACGTACTATTGTTGCGTCATTCAAAACGAGTAGGCCGTTGCATGCTGGCGTCTGGGTCAAAATGTATCAAATTCTAAACATTACGCTACAAATAATAGATCACGGCACTTCGATGGCAACACAAGCAATCGTCATCAGGTGGGACAAGCACAGCAGCAAGAAGAAGAAACTGCTGGAGTAGACGCCTACTACTTCAGCAGTTTCTCTTGCTGTGGTTGTCCCACCTGATGACGATTGCTTGTGTTGTGATCTAAACGCCGTGACCTGTTATGTTTCTACCCACGTGGTGACTTTACCGAAAGAACTCAAGAGTGTGGAATCCTGCAGTCACGAAAGCTTCGAATCAAGATTGCCTACAAACTACACAACTGAGATGACGCATCAATCATCACCCCCTACTGACAGGCTCTTGTCCACATGCAGGCTGGTGCAGGGCCACCACCTTGTGCCACACAGGGGCAGCTGCTACTTGGGGATGCTCTTCGAGTGTTTCAGACGTGGTACGACACAAAACTCCGAGTTGCCGAGGCGATAAAGCAAGCACCATGTAAAAGCAATTATCATAACATAGTGAATGCTTGGGGGCTTGTCTCTCGCTCCTGGTTAGAGATCTACCCAACCCACAGGTCCACAAACACTGGCCACCCTTACTCTGCAGGTTGAACCTAGGAGCTGAGTGTTCAACTTCACGTTCTTGTCATTAAAGGCCTATGACAAAGGTGCATCTATTGGAGCGACATCATCTCAAGCTTACACATCTACCGGGTCTCCAATTGACTTTGTATTGTCTCGGAGGAAGTCCACCCACACCTCCACTTCCACAAACTGCTGGGAGTTGCCTCGCTCTGCCTCACAGTCAGAATTCTCCTCCTGCTTTACGTTGCCTCCATCGATGTGAAGGTCCCATTTTGGAGTTGAATCTTCATCTTCACATTTCACCTTCACTTCTTCCCTCTTCACCATCGCTTCTTCGCTCTTCACCATCACTTCTTCCCTCTTCACCATCACTTCTTCACATTTCACCATCACCTCTTCACATTTCACCTCGATACCTTTAAAAGTGTCCAAGCTGGGATTTTCTTCCGGTTCGTGTTTCATGAGGGATGGGCTCATTGCGGCACTTTGACTTTCACAAGCTGATTTAAGACTCTGACTCCGCTCCTTGTGGATCTTCTGATGCTTTTGTGTTCTCTGGTGTACTTGAAGATTTGATGACTGTGAAAATGCCTTCCCACACGCACTGCACCTGAAAGGTTTCTCTCCCGTGTGTGTTCTCTGGTGTTTTTTAAGAGTTGATGAATCTGAAAATGTCTTCCCACACACACTGCACCTGAAGGGTTTCTCTCCCGTGTGTGTTCTCTGGTGTATTTTAAGAGTAAATGACTGTACAAATGCCTTCCCACATACAGTGCACTTGAAGGGTTTCTCTCCTGTGTGTGTTCTCTGGTGTGTTTTAAGAGCAGATGAATCTGAAAATGTCTTCCCACACACACTGCACTTGAAGGGTTTCTCTCCCGTGTGTGTTCTCTGGTGATTTTTAAGAGCAGATGACTGTGCAAATGCCTTCCCACACACAGTGCACTTGAAGGGTTTCTCTCCTGTGTGTGTTCTCTGGTGTTTTTTAAGAGTAGATGAAACTGAAAATGCCTTTCCACACACAGTACACTTGAAGGGTTTCTCTCCCGTGTGTGTTCTCTGGTGTCTTTGAAGATGAGATGAATCTGAAAATGCCTTTCCACACACACTGCACTTGAAGGGTTTGTCTCCTGTGTGTCTTCTCTGGTGTGTTTTAAGAGTAGATGAATCTGAAAATGTCTTCCCACACACACTGCACCTGAAGGGTTTCTCTCCCGTGTGTGTTCTCTGGTGTGTTTTAAGAGTAGATGAATCTGAAAATGTCTTCCCACACACACTGCACCTGAAGGGTTTGTCTCCCATGTGTTCTCTGGTGTGTTTTAAGAGTAGATGAATCTGAAAATGTCTTCCCACACACACTGCACCTGAAGGGTTTCTCTCCTGTGTGTGTTCTCTGGTGTGTTTTAAGAGTAGATGAATCTGAAAATGTCTTCCCACACACAGTGCATTTAAAGGGTTTCTCTCCCGTGTGTGTTCTCTGGTGTCTTTGAAGATGAGATGAATCTGAAAATGCCTTCCCACACACACTGCACTTGAAGGGTTTCTCTCCCGCGTGTGTTCTCTGGTGTGTTTTAAGAGCAAATGAACCTGAAAATGTCTTCCCACACACAGTGCACTTGAAGGGTTTCTCTCCTGTGCGAGTTCTCTGGTGCTGTGTCAAATTTCCAGGCTGATCCATGCTGTATGCACGCTGGTCGCATTGTTGACTTGTCGTACAGAGCTGCTGTGCTGACTGCCTTTGCTCCATTAGACCAGTCTCAGCTGCAGACAGAAAATAAGAATATCCACACCATCTACACGTCAGTATCGAGCCATGGAGGAATGAATATATACAGTCACACGTGACTTACACGTCTATATTCATTCATGTATTCACGACTAGCTGTACTACCCGGCTTCGCCCGGGACTTGGATCCACCACGTCCGGCCGCCTTTGTCTCCCCAGTGGCGATGTTCACACCACAGCAGTTACTCGTTTGAGGCTGAGTCGACCTAGGGGAGGCCCAGGACCGGTTCAAACAATTATCACCGGTGGTGGCCGTGAGCGGGAATCGAACTCGGGTCGCCGGGTTCGTAGCGCAGCGTAGCGCTAACCGCTACACTACAATGCGTTTCGCTTCCACACACACACAGACACAAAGACACACATAGCAACAACAACAACCGCCATTCGCCACTAAGTGGCGGTGACGTCACCACGACGCTTGTGCCAGGCTACACATAGACACACACAGACACACACACAGACACACACACAGATACACACACACAGATACACACACAGACACACACACAGACACACACAGACACACAAACACACACACAGACACACACAGACAACGCTAACCGCTACACTACAGTGAGTTACGCTTCCACATGCGAGGGTCACGTGACAGATTTGACGTCACAGCTCACTTGCCGTGCAAAAAACTCTATACATTATTGAGCTCCCCTCTACCCCCCAAAAATAAACTAAAAGTGTATTTGTATAATGTTTGTATGGTGTACAGTCTGGAAAGTACCCACATGGCAAATTTCCAGCTTGTTGCATGTCGGGAAGTACGCTAAACATTTTGAACAGACAACACACACAATCACAACTTTGCCTTTTATATATATTTGGAGATGCAGTGAAAAACTTTCCCAAATTCATCACGCGGTTTCAGTTTTTTGATTTTCAGTTTGATTTATTTTGGTTATAGTCCCGTGAGCCATTCGGCTCTTGAATCGGGTGCAACCACAACAAGCAACAAAACAAAAACACGACCAAGAAAAACATCTTACAGTGACTATGTGTGACTGTGCAAACAGCACTGTCATGGCACGCAATGAGAGGGCAAATGTCATAAATATTCCTGTAAGCCCTCGCATCTTCAACATTAATGTTGCCATAGAAACGTTGTGGGGTTTTTTGCTTCATTGTAAAAAAATATATCTGTTATTTTTATTTAATTTTCTATCTATGTGACTTTACCGAAAGAACCAAGAATATTAATTCCTACAGTCACCAAAGTTTTAAGTCAAAACATTCACACACGTTGACAAAGCCTCACCTTGTGTTGTTGTGGGCAGGTCGCTTCTGATAACAAGAGCGGTATAGCAGCCCAAGCGGGCTTGGCCTGCTAACAAAAGAAAATAAAAACTGCGTGAATATTTACAATAAAACAAAGTTACAAAGTGGCGAGCCGGGTGAAGACAAATTAAACTTAAGCGAGATAATTAAAGTGAATGCAATCAGGCGAGGGCAGGAGGCAAGGCCCCGCGTGGCTAGGCCCCGCGTTGTAAAGTTCCAACCTGGACATCGATTCCCATGCTCGCTGCTACTCAACTGACATCCCTACGAGAGAGAGAGGCTCTACCTTGGTAAACAACAACAACAACCACCACCACCACAACGATGAGAATTTCTCACCTCGGATTTCAGTGCAAGCGCGCACACGGCAGCTTCCTGTTACCTCGCGACAGCAGGAAGTAGTTTGACGTCACTTCCCTCCCACGAGCGGCTCTCTAACTGAATAAATTATGTTAATGAGACCGGCCCATATGTCGAGGGATGGGGGCGTGGGCGCTGAACCCGTCGCTATAAACTCGCGACGGCTTTAACGAAAACATTATGTTAATGAGCCACCAGTCACTGGGCGTAGCTTTGCCCAAATAAGGATTGGCACTGGAACGATATCGGCAGTGACCCACGTGGAGGTGACGTCACGCTCAAGAGCGCGGTGGACGGGGGTCGGGGTGAATACCTTGGTGACATGACGTCACTAGCGAGGTACACCTCCCCCTGGCGTTTCACGCCGATGAAGTATTGCAGAGTGGTGACGTCACAGAGTTGGAGTTGATTTAGATTCATTTTTCATTGCTCCCTCCCTTGGGTGTGTGAGCTCAGCAACGTGGACATTATTGTGTATACACTGTGTGTGTGTGTACATTGTGTATACACTGTGTATGTGTGTACACTGTGTGTGTGTACACTGTGTATACACTGTGTGTCGCTGTTTGTCGCTGTCACTGTGTGTGTCACTGTGTGTGTGTACACTGTGTGTATATATACACTGTGTGTGTACCCTGTGTGTGTACACTTTGTGTATATACAGTGTACCCTGTGTGTACACTGTGTATATACTGTATGTACACTGTGTGTACAGTGTATGTACACTGTGTTTGTACACTGTGTGTACACTGTGTGTGTACACTGTGTGTGTACACTGTGTATACTGTGTGTACACTGTGTGTGTGTACACTGTGTGTACACTGTGTATACTGTGTGTGTGTACACTGTGTGTGTGTACACTGTGTGTGTGTACTCTGTGTGTGTACACTGTTTGTGTCCGCATTGAACCAAACCCCCGGCAAGGCCATCTACTTAATGACGAGAGAAAATTCACACGAAATGTCCTTTTCAATGAAGTCTTCCAGATGTAAATTGATACAAGCTTTTAATGAAGAAATAAACTCATCTAATTCAAAACACAACACAATTCAAAGATGCTTCATTTTAAAACTTCAAAATGGAGCATGGGGTGCTTGCGTGAATGCGTCCTTCGTGTGCAAATGTTGTGACTTTCCTGGCCTGAAGGCCGTCAATGTGTTGGACCCCAACAGCAGTGGGGTTTGCTTCAACCGATAGGTACAAACATCCAGCCGTCAATCAGCAAGGAGCATTTCTAGTCCCAGTTAGACAAACTCTACGTCAACACGTAAGACAAAACTACAATTCGTGTTGTAGAGAATGTACCTCCTCCTATACGTGTAACTTTCAAGTGGTATGCCTTGCAACTGATGAATGATCCGAGCGTGCTCCCTATTTCAAAGCCAATGAGTTGCTCCAGAGGCAGACGCTTCGTGAAACACAAAAGTACCCTTTGACCTGTATCACAAGAACAACGGGTCTCACCCGAGTTCTCTGTACAGGTTACTTCCAAAACACACACACACACTTTGTCCTAACTTCACTTATTCAATGTTTGACCCTCAGACAAAATGTTACATTTACGCGCACAATCAGACAAGTATTCATTCTAAATAATTGACGGGCATATTAACATTGAATTACTGCAGCGAAATTGACTGCATCACGTTAAATCGTATTAACAAGAAGTTATTTTACAAATACGCACCGTCTACTTAACCGTGTATGTACACCGTACTATTGTTGCGTCATTCAAAACGAGTAGGCCGTTGCATGCTGGCGTCTGGGTCAAAATGTAGCAAATTTAAAACATTACGCTACAAATAATAGATGACGGCGCTTCGATGGCAACACAAGCAATCGTCATCAGGTGGGACAAGCACAGCAGCAATAAGAGGAAACTGCTGGAGTAGGCGCCTACTACTTCAGCAGTTTCTCTTGCTGTGGTTGTCCCACCTGATGACGATTGTGCGTGTTGTGATCTAAACGCCGTGGTCTGTTATGTTTCTACCCACGTGGTGACTTTACCGAAATAACTAGAGAGTGTGGATTCCTGCAGTCACAAAAGCTTCGAATCAAGATTGTCAACAAACTACACAACTGAGATGACGCATCAATCATCCCCCCCTACTGACAGGCTCTTGTCCACATGCAGGCCGGTGCAGGGCCACCACCCTGTGCCACACAGGGACAGCTGCTACTTGGGGATGCTCTTCGAGAGTTTCAGACGAGATACAAAACTCCGAGTTGCCGAGGCGATTAAGTAAGCACCATGTAAAAGCAATTATCATTAGAACATCGTGAATGCTTGGGAGCTTATTGGTTCTCGCTCCTGGTGAGAGATCGACCCAACCCACAGGTCCACAAAGACTGGCCGCTCTTACTCTGCAAGTTGAACCTAGGAGCTGAGTGTTCAACTTCACATTCTTGTCATTAAAGGCCTCTGACAAAGGTGCATCTATTGGAGCGACATCGTCTCTGGCTTACACATCTACCGGGTCTCCACTTGACTTTGGATTGTCTCGGAGGAAGTCCACCCACACCTCCACTTCCACAAACTGCTGGGAGTTGCCTCACTCTGACTCAGAATTCTCCTCCTGCTTTACGTTGCCTCCATCGATGTGAAGGTCCCATTTTGGAGTTGAATCTTCATCTTCACATTTCACCTTCACTTCTTCGCTTTTCACCATCACTTCTTCCCTCTTCAACATCACCTCTTCATATTTCACCTCAATACCTTTAAAAGTGTCCACGCTGGGATTTTCTTCCGGTTCGTGTTTCATGAGGGATGGGCTCATTGCGGCACTTTGACTTTCACAAGCCGATTTCAGACTCCACTCCTTGCGGATCTTCCGATGCTTCTGTGTTCTCTGGTGTACTTGAAGATTTTATGAATGTGCAAACACCTTCTTGCAGAGTGCACCTGAAGGGTTTCTCTCCTGTGTGTGTCCTCTGGTGTACTTTAAGATGTGATGACTGTGCAAACATCATCCCGCACAAAATGCACTTGAAGGGTTTCTCTCCTGTGTGTGTTCTCTGGTGTTTTTTAACAACAGATGACCGTAAAAACGCCTTCCCACACACAGTGCACTTGAAGGGTTTCTCTCCCGTGTGTGTACTCTGGTGTCTTTGCAGATTTGATGAATGTGCAAATGCCTTCACACACACACTGCACTTGAAGGGTTTCTCTCCCGTGTGTGTTCTCTGGTGTAGTTGAAGATGTGATGACTGTGCAAACGCCTTCCCGCACATTGTGCACTTGAAGGGTTTCTCTCCTGTGTGTGTTCTCTGGTGTTTTTTAACAACAGATGACCGTAAAAACGCCTTCCCACACACAGTACACTTGAAGGGTTTCTCTCCTGTGTGAGTTCTCTTGTGCCGTGTGAAATCTCCAGTTCGATCCGTGCTGTATGCACACCGGTCGCATTGTTGCCTTGTCCTACCGAGCTGCGCTGAATGCATTTGCTCCATCAGACCAATTCTGCAGAGGAAGCGTCAGAGGAAGCGTCAGCTGCAGACAGAAAAAAATAATATCCACACCATCTACACGACCGTATCGAGGCAGAGAGGAATGCATATATATTGTCACATGTGACTTACACGTCTATACTTATTCATATATTCATAATGTAGTAAAAACGTTTCCCAAATTCATCACACAGGCTGTAATGGCACACAATGAGAGGGCAAATGGTTATAAACATGCCTGGAAGCCCTCGTATCTTCAAAATGAATGTTCACCCAAAACTCCGAGCACACAATTTCGGCTGACTGGCTACAAAAGGAATATTTATGAGAGCTAAATTCAGCTGACCTAGCAAAGGGTGTTGAAAATAATACTATTTGTGTTATGCAGAAATTCATAAATTAATGTTCAATCGCAACTTAGAGGTGTGAATCCAGGCTCAGATGTCCTTAAATGCTGGGATGAACAGTTCCGACTTCAGCTGAATGTGTGTGCTGTGTTCACGTCCTGTTTCCACTCTTACAAAGAGTGCCAGAGGAAAACAAAAATAAACTATTGTTTTGATATAACTTCCGTGTTCAACAGAGTTAATAGATCTTCTTTGGTTCTTTTGGTAAAGTCACGTAGAATGAGAAAATAATAAAATAAAACAATAAAATTCTCACGACGTTTCGGCCACAACACAAGTGGCCTTCTTCAGGTGAAAGGAACAGACCTGTCGGGACGACAGAGCTACAATGAACGCTGCTAAGATTCGCAGAGTCTTTTAAGCTGGTTGAGAGAAGTGAGGCACCTTGACAAAGGGGTTTACATAACAGGCTAATTTAGCATAGACTTTACTGCAAACACAAACTTGACACTGTCACACACTGGCACGGGTCAAGAGGCGGTGGCATGTCCAGAACCATGCCTGGCCACCTTCATCTGCTCAGCATTAATGCTTCCTCACTCCACCAAGTAATTAATTGAGGATCAACGAACATAGCCGAGGCTAACTGGAGTTTGCGTGTCTCTTTCCGTGGTGAGATGTTAACTACCTCACCTGGTATACAGGAAGTCGTGGGTTCGATCCCGACCATGACGCCTGCTGTATATTTGGAGTTTGCGCGTCTCTACGTATAGTGTCTTTGACCGATAGACATTGACACACGTATTCTTGGTTCCTTCGGTAAAGTTACGTAGATTAAAAATAACAATAACTGATAATACAATTACATTAAATAAAGACCACTTGTGTTGCAATCAAAACGCGGGTTTTTTTTGCTTTATTTAATATTTTTTATGTTTATTATGTTATTGTTATTTTATTTTCTATCTACGTGACTTTACCGAAAGAACCAAGAATATTAATTCCTGCAGTCACCAAAGTTTTAAGTCAAAACATTGACACACGTTGACAAAGCCTCACCTTGTGTTGTTGTGGGCAGGTCGCTTCTGATAACAAGAGCGGTATAGCAGCTCAAGCGGGCTTGGCCTGCTAACAAAAGAAAATAAAAACTGAGTGAATATTTACAATAAAACAAAGTTACAAAGTGGCGAGCCGGGTGAAGACAAATTAAACTTAAGAGAGATAATTAAAGTGAACACAATCAGGCGAGGGCAGGAGGCAAGGCCCCGCGTGGCTAGGCCCCGCGTTGTAAAGTTCCAACCTGGACATCGATTCCCATGCTCGCTGCTACTCAACTGACATCCCTGAGAGAGAGAGCGAGGCTCTACCTTGGTAAACAACAACAACAACCACCACCACCACAACCACCACCACCACAACCACAACGATGAGAATTTCTCACCTCGGATTTCAGTGCAAGCGCTCACACGGCAGCTTCCTGTTACCAGCAGGAAGTAGCATGACGTCACTTCCCTCCCACGAGCGGCTCTGTAACTGAATAAATTATGTTAATGAGGCCGGCCCATATGTGGAGGGATGGGGGCGTGGGCGCTGAACCCATCGCAAATAAACTCGCGACGGCTTTAATGGTAACATTATGTTAATGAGCCGCCAGTCACTGGGCGTAGCTTTGCCCAAATAAGGATTGCCACTAGAACGATATCGGCAGTGACACGGGCGGAGGTGACGTCACGCTCAAGAGCGCGGTGGACGGGGGAGGGGTGAATACCTTGGTGACATGACGTCCTAGCGAGGTACACCTCCCCCTGGCGTTTCACGCCGATGAGGTAATGCAGAGTGGTGACGTCACACAGTTGGAGTTTAAGTTGATTTAGATTCATTTTCCATTGCTCCCTCCCTTGGGTGTGTGAGCTCAGCAACAACAACGTGGACATTATTGTGTATACACTGTGTGTGTGTACACTGTGTGTATACACTGTGTCACTGTGTGTCGCTGTGTGTGTCATTGTGTCACTGTGTGCGTGTCACTGTGTGTCAGTGTGCTTGTCACTATGTCACTGTGTGTGTACACTCTGTGTGTATATATACACTGTGTGTGTACCCTGTGTGTGTACACTGGGTGTATCCACTGTATGTACACCGTGTGTACACTGTGTGTGTGTACACTGTGTATACCCTGTGTGTGTGTGTACACTGTGTGTGTGTGTACACTGTGTATACACTGTGTGTGTACACTGCGTGTGTGTAAACTGTGTGTACACTGTGTGTATACACTGTGTGTGTACACTGCGTGTTTGTACACTGTGTGTGTGTACACTGTGTGTGTACATTGTGTGTGTACACTGTGTGTATACACTGTGTGTGTACAGTTTGTGTACACTGTGTGTGCACACTGTGTATGTACACTGTGTGTGTACAATGTGTGTACACTATTTGTATACACTGTGTGTACACTGTATACACTGTGTGTGTGTACACTGTGTGTGTACACTGTGTGTGTCACTGTGTGTCGCTGTGTGTCACTGTGTCACTGTGTGTCACTGTGTGTATGTGTCACTGTGTGTGTGTACACTGTGTACCCTGTGTGTACACTATGTGTGTACACTGTATGTTTGTACACTGTGTGTACAGTGTGTACACTGTGTGTGTACAGTGTGTGTACACTGTGTGTGTGTACACTGTGTGTATACAGTGTGTGTGTACACTGTGTGTACACTGTGTATACACTGTGTGTACCCTGTGTGTGTACACTGTGTGTGTGCACTGTGCGTGTGTGTACACTATGTGTACACTGTGTATACACTGTGTGTGTACACTGTGTACAGACACTGTGTGTGTACACTGTGTGTTCACTGTGTGTGTACACTGTGTATACACTGTGTGTGTACACTGTGTGTGTACACTGTGTGTGTGTACACTTTGTGTATACAGTATGTGTGTACACTGTGTGTACACTCTGTGTACACTCTGTGTACACACTGTGTACACTGTGTGTGTGTACACTGTCTGTGTACACTGTCTGTACATTGTGTGTACACTGTGTATAAACTGTGTGTGTACATTGTGTGTGTACACTGTGTGTGTGTTCACTGTTTGTGTCCGCATTGAACCGAACCCCCGGCAAGGCCATCTACTTAATGACGAGAGAAAATTCACACGAAATGTCCTTTTCAATGAAGTGTTCCAGATGTAAATTGAAACAAGCTTTTAATGAAGAAATACAAATTATCTAATTCAAAACACAACACAATTCAAAGATGTTTCATTTTAAAACTTCAAAACGGAGCATGGGGTACTTGCGTGAATGCGTCCTTCGTGTGCAAATGTTGTGACTTTCCTGGCCTGAAGGCCGTCAATGTGTTGGAGCATTAAATGGTGCACAGCGTCTCAACAACAGCAGTGGGGTTTGCTTCAACCGATAGGTAACGAACATCCAGACGTTAATCAGCAAGGAGCATTTCTAGTCCCAGTTAGACAAAATCTACGTCAACACGTAACACAAAACTACAATTCGTGTTGTAGAGAATGTACCTCCTCCTATACGTGTAACCTTTAAGTGGTATACCTTGTAACTGATGAATGATCCGAGCGTACTACCTATTTCAAAGACAATGAGTTGCTCCAGATGCTTCGTGGAACACAAAAACACCGTTTGACCTGTATCACAAGAACAACGGGTCTCACCTGAGTTCTCTGTACAGGTTACTTCCAAACACACACACACACACTTTGTCCTAACATCACTTATTCAATGTTTGACCCTTACAGATCAAATGTTACAAGTATGCACAAAACCAGACAAGTATACATTCTAAATTATTGACAGGCATATTAACAAAATTGGATTACTGCAGTGAAATATACTGCATCACATTACATCGTATTAACAAGCTTTGAAAAAAAAGTTGCAGTCTGCTTCAGAGTGTATGTAAAACATACTATTGTGTCATTCAAAACGAGTAGGCCATTGCATGCTGGCATCTGAGTGAAAATGTAGCAGATTCTAAACATTACCTACAAACTACACAACTGAGATGACACATCAATCATCGCCCCCTACTGACAGGCTCTTGTCCACATGCAGGCCGGTGCAGGGCCACCACCTTGTGCCACACAGGGGCAGCTGCTACTTGGGGATGCTCTTCGAGTGTTTCAGACGAGGTACGACACAAAACTCCGAGTTGCTGAGGCGATTAAGCAAGCACCGTGTAAAAGCAATTATTAGAACATAGTGAACGCTTGGGAGCTTATTGGCTCTGGCTCCTGGTTAGAGATCTACCCAACCCACGGGTCCACAAAGTGTTCAACTTCACATTGTCATTAAAGGCCTGTGACAAAGGTGCATCTATTGTAGCGACATCGTCTCTGGCTTACACATCTACCGGGTCTCCACTTGACTTTGGATTGTCTCGGAGGAAGTCCACCCACACCTCCACTTCCACAAACTGCTGGGAGTTGCCTCGCTCTGCCTCACAGTCAGAATTCTCCTCCTGCTTCACGTTGCCTCCATCGATGTGAAGGTCCCATTTTGGAGTTGAATCTTCATCTTCACATTTCACCTTCACTTCTTCCCTCTTCACCATCACTTCTTCCCTCTTCACCATCACTTCTTCCCTCTTCACCATCACCTCTTCATATTTCACCTCGAAACCTTTAAAAGTGTCCAAGCTGGTATTTTCGTCCGGTTCTTGTTTCATGAGGGATGGGCTTATTGTGGCACTTTGACTTTGACAAGCTGATTTCAGATTCCACTCCTTGCAGATCTTCTGATGCTTTCGTGTTCTCTGGTGTACTTGAATATTTTATGAATGTGCAAACGCCTTCCCGCAGAGTGCACCTGAAGGGTTTCTCTCCCGTGTGTTATCTGGTGTACTTTAAGATGTGATGACTGTGCAAACATTATCCCACACAGAGTGTACCTCAACGGTTTCTCTCCTGTCTGTGTTCTCTGGTGTACTTGAAGATTTGATTAATGTGCAAATGCTTTCCCGCACACACTGCACTTGAAGGGTTTCTCTCCCGTGTGTTCTCTGGTGTTTTTTAAGAGCAGATGACCGTGAAAATGTCTTCCCACAAACACTGCACTTGAAGGGTTTCTCTCCCGTGTGTTCTCTGGTGTTTTTTAAGAGTAGATGAATCTGAAAATGTCTTCCCACACACACTGCACCTGAAGGGTTTCTCTCCCGTGTGTGTTCTCTGGTGTTTTTTAAGAGCAGATGAATCAGAAAATGTCTTCCCACACACACTGCACAAGAAGGGTTTCTCTCCCGTGTGTGTTCTCTGGTGTGTTTTAAGAACAGATGACCGTGAAAATGTCTTCCCACAAACACTGCACTTGAAGGGATTCTCCCCCGTGTGTGTTCTCTGGTGTTTTTTAAGAGTAGATGAATCTGAAAATGCCTTCCCACACACACTGCACCTGAAGGTTTTCTCTCCCGTGTGTGTTCTCTGGTGTTTTTTAAGAGCAGATGAATCAGAAAATGTCTTCCCACACACACTGCACAAGAAGGGTTTCTCTCCCGTGTGTGTTCTCTGGTGTTTTTTAAGAGCAGATGAATCAGAAAATGTCTTCCCACACACACTGCACAAGAAGGGTTTCTCTCCCGTGTGTGTTCTCTGGTGTGTTTTAAGAGCAGATGACCGTGAAAATGCCTTCACACACACACTGCACTTGAAGGGTTTCTCTCCCGTGTGTGTTCTCTGGTGTGTTTTAAGAGCAAATGAATCTGAAAATGTCTTCACACACAAACTGCACTTGAAGGATTTCTCTCCCGTGTGTGTTCTCTGGTGTGTTTTAAGAGCAGATGACCATGAAAATGTCTTCCCACACACACTGCACCTGAAGGGTTTCTCTCCCGTGTGTGTTCTCTGGTGATTTTTAAGAGTAGATGAATCTGAAAATGTCCTCCCACATACACTGCACTTGAAGGGTTTCTCTCCCATGTGTGTTCTCTGGTGTGTTTTAAGAGTAGATGAATCTGAAAATGTCTTCCCACACACACTGCACTTGAAAGGTTTCTCTCCCGTGTGTGTTCTCTGGTGTCTTTGAAGATGAGATGAATCTGAAAATGCCTTTCCACACAAACTGCACTTGAAGGGTTTCTCTCCCATGTGTGTTCTCTGGTGTGTTTTAAGAGTAGATGAATCTGAAAATGTCTTCCCACACACACTGCACATGAAGGGTCTCTCTCCCGTGTGTGTTCTCTGGTGTGTTTTAAGAGCAAATGAATCTGGAAATGTCTTCCCACACACACTACACTTGAAGGGTTTCTCTCCCGTGTGTGTTCTCTGGTGTCTTTGAAGATGAGATGAATCTGAAAATGCCTTCCCACACACACTGCACTTGAAGGGTTTCTCTCCCGTGTGTGTTCTCTGGTGTGTTTTAAGAGCAAATGAATGTGAAAATGCCTTCCCACACACACTGCACTTGAAGGGTTTCTCTCCCGTGTGTGTTCTCTGGTGTTTTTTAAGAGTAGATGAATCTGAAAATGCCGTCCCACACACACTGCACTTGAAGGGTTTGTCTCCTGTGTGTGTTCTCTGGTGTCTTTGAAGATGAGATGAATCTGAAAATGCCTTTCCACACACACTGCACTTGAAGGATTTCTCTCCCATGTGTGTTCTCTGGTGTGTTTTAAGAGCAAATGAATCTGAAAATGTCTTCCCACACACACTGCACTTGAAGGGTTTCTCTCCCGTGTGTGTTCTCTGGTGTCTTTGAAGATGAGATGAATCTGAAAATGCCTTCCCACACACACTGCACTTGAAGGGTTTCTCTCCCGTGTGTGTTCTCTGGTGCGTTTTAAGAGCAAATGAATCTGAAAATGCCTTCCCACATACACTGCACTTGAAGGGTTTCTCTCCCGTGTGTGTTCTCTGGTGTCTTTGAAGATGAGATGAATCTGAAAATGCCTTCCCACACACACTGCACTTGAAGGGTTTCTCTCCCGTGTGTGTTCTCTGGTGCGTTTTAAGAGCAAATGAATCTGAAAATGCCTTCCCACATACACTGCACTTGAAGGGTTTCTCTCCCGTGTGTGTTCTCTGGTGTTTTTTAAGAGTAGATGAATCTGAAAATGCCTTCCCACACACACTGCACTTGAAGGGTTTCTCTCCCGTGTGTGTTCTCTGGTGAATTTTAAGAGCAGATGACTGTGAAAATGCCTTCCCACACACAGTGCACTTGAAGGGTTTCTCTCCCGTGTGTATTCTCTGGTGTTTTTTAAGAGTCAATGAATCTGAAAATGCCTTCCCACACACAGTGCACTTGAAGGGTTTCTCTCCCGTGTGTGTTCTCTGGTGTTTTTTAAGAGCCGATGAATCTGAAAATGCCTTGTCACACACAGTGCACTTGAAGGGTTTCTCTCCTGTGCGAGTTCTCTGGTGCTGTGTCAAATTTCCAGTCCGATCCGTGCCGTATGCACGCTGGTCGCATTGTTGACTTGTCGTACCGAGCTGCTGTGCTGAGTGCATTTGCTCCATCAGACCAGGGTCAGCTGCAGACAGAAAATAAGAATATCCACACCATCGACACGTCAGTATCGAGCCATGGAGGAATGAATATATACAGTCACACGTGACTTACACGTCTATATTCATTCATGTATTCATGACTAGCTGTACTACCCGGCTTCGCCCGGGACTTGGATCCACCACGTCCGGCCGCCTTTGTCTCCCCAGTGGCGATGTTCACACCACAACAGTTACTCGTTTGAGGCTGAGTCGACCTAGGGGAGGCCCAGAAGCGGTTCAAATAATCGTCGCCGGTGGTGGCCGTGAGCGGAAATCGAACTCGGGTCGCCGGGTTCGTAGTGCGGCGTAGCGCTAACCGCTACACTGCAATGCGTTACGCTTACACACACACACAGACACACACACAGACACACACACACACACAGACACACACACACAGACACACACACACAGACACACACAGACAACGCTAACTGCTACACTACAATGCGTGACGCTTCCACATGCGAGGGTCACGTGACAAATTTGACGTTACAGCTCACTTGCCGTGCAAAAAATCTATACATTATTGAGCTCCCCCACCCACCCCTAGAAACAAAAGTGTATTTGTATAATGTATGCACGGTGTACAGTCTGGAAAGTACCCACATGGCAAATTTCCAGTTTGTTGCATGTCGGGAAGTACGCTAAACATTTTGAACAGACAACACACACAATCACAACTTTGCCTTTTATATATACTTGGAGATGCAGTGAAAAACTTTCCCAAAATTCATCACGCGGTTTCAGTTTTTTGATTTTCAGTTTGATTTATTTTGGTTATAGTCCTGTGAGCCATTCGGCTCTTGAATCGGGTGCAACCACAACAAGCAACAAAACAAAAACAGGACCAAGAAAAACATCTTACAGTGACTATGTGTGATTGTGCAAACAGCACTGTCATGGCACGCAATGAGAGGGCAAATGTCATAAATATTCCTGTAAGCCCTCGCATCTTCAACATTAATGTTGCCATAGAAACGTTGTGGGGTTTTTTGCTTCATTGTAAAAAAGAAAAATTATTATCTGTTATTTTATTTTCTATCTACGTGACTTTACCGAAAGAACCAAGAATATTAATTCCTGCAGTCACCAAAGTTTTAAGTCAAAACATTCACACACGTTGACAAAGCCTCACCTTGTGTTGTTGTGGGCAGGTCGCTTCTGATAACAAGAGCGGTATAGCAGCTCAAGCGGGCTTGGCCTGCTAACAAAAGAAAATCAAAACTGAGTGAATATTTACAATAAAACAAAGTTACAAAGTGGCGAGCCGGGTGAAGACAAATTAAACTTAAGCGAGATAATTAAAGTAAACGCAATCAGGCGAGGGCAGGAGGCAAGGCCACGCGTGGCTAGGCCCCGCGTTGTAAAGTTCCAACCTGGACATCGATTCCAATGCTCGCTGCTACTCAACTGACATCCCTACGAGAGAGAGGCTCTACATTGGTAAACAACAACAACCACCACAACAATCACAATCGCAATGAGAATTTCTCACCTCGGATTTCAGTGCAGAAAGCGATAGCTTCCTGTTACCTCGTGACGTCACGCGGCAGCAGGTGACGTGACGTCACTTCCGGAGTACAAGACACGCTCCTCCCACAATGAGCTGCTCCGTAACTAAATAAATTAGAGAATTAATATATTATGGTAATGTGACCCGTCCCATGTGTCGTGGGCAATGAACTGGTCGCAATAAACTCGCGACGGCTTTAACGAATACATTATGTTAATGAGCCACCAGTCACTGGACGTAGCTTTGCCCAAATAAGGATTGGCACTGGAACGCAATCAGCAGTGACCCAAGCGGAGGTGACGTCGCGCTCAAGAGCGCGGTGGAATACTTTGGTTACATGACGTCACTAGCGAGTCACACCTCCCCCTGGCGTTTCACGCCGATGAAGTAATGTTGAGAGGTGACGTCACAGAGCGGGATTGGAGTTTTAGTTGATTTAGATTCATTTCCATTGCTCCCTCCCTTGGGTGCGTGGGCTCAGCTACAAAAACAACGTGGACATTATTGTGTATACACTGTGTGTGTGTGTGTACACTGTGTGTGTGTACACTGTGTGTGTGTGTACACTGTGTGTGTACACTGTGTGTATATACTGTGTGTGTGTGTACTGTGTGTGTACACTGTGTGTGTGCACTGTGTGTATACACTGTGTGTGTGTACACTGTGTGTGTGTGCACTGTGTGTGTGTACTCTGTGTGCATACACTGTGTGTGTGGACAGTGTGTGTACACTGTGTGTGTGTACACTGTGTGTATATACTGTGTGTGTGTGTACTGTGTGTGTACACTGTGTGTGTGCACTGTGTGTATACACTGTGTGTGTGTACACTGTGTGTGTGTGCACTGTGTGTGTGTACTCTGTGTGCATACACTGTGTGTGTGGACAGTGTGTGTACACTGTGTGTGTGTACACTGTGTGTGTGTACACTGTGTGTATACACTGTGTGTGTATGTACACTGTGTGTATGTACACAATGTGTGTGTGTACACTGTGTGTGTACACTGTGTGTGTGTACACTGTGTGTACACTGTGTGTGTGTACACTGTGTGTGTGTACACAATGTGTGTGTGTACACTGTGTGTGTGTGTACACTGTGTGTGTGTACACTGTGTGTGTACAATGTGTGTGTACACTGTGTGTACACTGTGTGTGTGTTTACACTGTGTGTCTGTGTGTACACTGTGTGTACACTGTCTGTGTGTACTCTGTGTGTGTGTACAGTGTGTACACTGTGCGTACGTACACTGTGTGTGCGTACACTGTGTGTGCGTACACTGTGTGTGTGTACACTGTCTGTGTACACTGTGTGTGTGTGTGTACACACACACACAGTGTATACTGTGTGTACACACACACACAGTGTATACTGTGTGTGTACTCTGTGTGTGTGTACACTGTGTGTGTGTACACTGTGTGTGTACACTGTGTGTACACTGTGTGTGTACAATGTGTGTGTACACTGTGTGTGTGTACACTGTGTGTACACTGTGTGTGTACACAATGTGTGTGTGTACACAATGTGTGTGTACACTGTGTGTGTGTGTGTACTGTGCGTGTGTGTGTACCGTGTGTGTGTGTCGTGCGTGTGTGTGTGTACTGTGCGTGTGTGTGTACTGTGCGTGTGTGTGTGCGTACCGTGCGTGTGTACTGTGCGTGTGTGTGTACTGTGTTTGTGCTGTGTGTGTGTGTACTGTGCGTGTGTGTGTGCACCGTGTGTGTGTACTGTGTCTGTACTATGTGTGTGTGTACTGTGTGTGTGTGTACTGTGTGTGTGTGTATTGTGTGTGTGTGTACTGTGTGTGTGTAACGTGTGTGTGTGTAACGTGTTCGGCGGTAGTCCAGCGGTTAGTACGCTGCTCTACGAACATAACGACCCGAGTTTGATTCCCGCTCACAGCCAACACCCAGTGACGATTATTTGAACCGGTTCTGGGCCTCCCCTAGGTCCACTCAG
This sequence comes from Petromyzon marinus, assembly GCF_048934315.1. Classification (NCBI taxonomy): domain Eukaryota; kingdom Metazoa; phylum Chordata; class Hyperoartia; order Petromyzontiformes; family Petromyzontidae; genus Petromyzon; species Petromyzon marinus. The sequence continues at coordinate 999,524 of NW_027423027.1, forward strand.
CCTCAAGTGAGTACCCGGTGTGGTGTGCAAACATCATTACTGGGGAGACAAAGGCGGTCGGGCGCGGTGCTGGCCTACCAACTCCCTTCGCGTGCCGCGCCGGCCTTCATAGGTGGTGCTGCTACTTGTTAACCGCACTTGCCCCAACAGTCTGTTAAGGCTACACGGGGGATCTTTGTCTTTGTATCACCACCCAGGAGTCACGGAGCTTTTGAGGCTCCGAGCCACGTGGGGATCCACAACAGCGTGAGGCGGTGCCACTCACCGGTGAGACTCAGGGATATGTGATTTCTAATCGATAGCCTTCCGTCAGTTAACCCATCGCAACTGCTGAGTCTGTCACGCGACTTCCTCCTTCCAGCGAGCCTTTGACGCTTCATGTGGCCTCAAAGTGTACACATTGTGTACGTATACACAATAATGTCCACGTTGTTGTTGCTGAGTTCACGCACTCAAGGGAGGGGGCAATGGAAAATGAATCTAAATCAACTTAAACTCCATCCCCATGACCTCATAGGCATGAAGTGGCAGCGGGAGGTGTATCTCGCTAGTGACGTCATGTCACCAAGGTATTCACACTCCCCCAACTCCGTCCACAGCGCTCTTGAGCGTGACGTCACCTCCGGCGGTTCATTAACATAATGTATTCGTTGAAGCCGTCGAGAGTTTATTGCGACGGGTTCAGCAGCCACGCCCCTTCCCTCGACATATGGGCTGGGCTCATTAACATAATTTATTCAGTTACAGAGCCGCTCATTGTGACGTGGCTAGGTAACAGGAGGCTACCGATCCACGCTTGCACTGAAATCCGAGGTGAGAAATTCTCATGGTGGTCGTGGTGGTTGTTGTTGTTTACCAAGGTAGAGCCTCTCTCTCTCTCAGGGATGTCAGTTGAGTAGCAGCGAGCATGGGAATCAACGTCCAGGTTGGAACTTTACAACGCGGGGCCTAGCCACGCGTGGCCTTGCCTCCTGCCCTCGCCTGATTGCATTCACTTTAATTATCTCGCTTAAGTTTAATTTGTCTTCACCCGGCTCGCCACTTTATAACTTTGTTTTATTGTAAATATTCACGCAGTTTTTATTTTCTTTTGTTAGCAGGCCAAGCCCGCTTGAGCTGCTATACCGCTCTTGTTATCAGAAGCGACCTGCCCACAACAACACAAGGTGAGGCTTTGTCAACGTGTGTGAATGTTTTGACTTAAAACTTTGGTGACTGCAGGAATTAATATTCTTGGTTCTTTCGGTAAAGTCACGAAGATAGAAAATAAAATAAAATAACAATAAAATAAAAAAACTGAAAATAAAGCAAAAAACCCACGACGTTTCGATCGCAACACAAGTGGTCTTTATCTTATTGAATTTAATCTGTTATTTTTATTTTCTATCTACGTGACTTTACTGAAAGAACCAACAATACGTGTGTCAATGTATCTATCGGTCAAAGATGCTAAGCGTGTGCCGCTGTTGACTCTGAATGTGTGGAGGGGAACACCTTCACCACGGGGAGAGAGACAGAGACACGGATAGCCTCGGCTATGTTGATTGATCCTCGATTCATTACTTGGTGGAGTGAGGAAGAATTAATGCTGAGCAGATGAAGGTGGCCAGGCATGGTTCTGGTCACAGCACCACCTGTTTACCGATGGCAGTGTGTGACAGTGTCAAGTTTGTGTTTGAAGTAAAGTCTATTAATTCTGTTGAACACGGAGGTTATATCAAAACAATAGTTTATTTTTGTTTTCCTCTGGAACTCTTTGTAAGAATGGAAACAGGAGGTGAACACAGCACATACATGCAGCTGAAGTCGGAACTGTTCATCCCAGCATTCAAGGACATATGAGCCTGGATTCACACCTGAGTTGCGATTGAACGTTAATGCATTTCTGCATAACAGAAATAGTATTTTCAACACCCTTTGCTATGTCAGTCGAATTTAGCTTTCCTAAATATTCTTTTTGTAGTCAGACAGCCGAAATTGTGTGCTCGGAGTTTTGGGTTAACATTCATTTTGAAGATATGAGGGCTTCCAGGCATATTTAAGACATTTGCCCTCTCATTGTGATGAATTTGGGAAACGTTTTCACTACATCATGAATATAGTAATAAGTATAGACGTGTAAGTCACGTGTTACTGTGTATATATGCATTCCTCTGTGCCTCTAAACTGACTTGTAAATGGCGTGGATATTCTTATTTTCTGTCTGCAGCTGACGCTTCCTCTGACGCTTCCTCTGCAGAATTGGTTTCATGGAGCAAAGGCAGCAGCTCGGTACGACAAGTCAACAATGCGACCAGCGTGCATACAGCACGGACCGGACTGGAAACTTGACACAGCACCAGAGAACTCACACAGGAGAGAAACCCTTCAAATGCAGTGTGTGTGACAAGGCATTTGCATGGCCATCAGTTCTTGAGACCCACCAGAGAACACACACGGGAGAGAAACCCTTCAAGTGTACTCTGTGCGGCAAGGCGTTTTCAGATTCATGTTATCTTGTAATACACCAGAGAACACACACGGGAGAGAAACCCTTCAAGTGCAGTGTTTGTGGGAAGGCATTTTCACGCTCATTTGTTCTTAAAAAACACCAGAGAACACACACGGGAGAGAAACCCTTCAAGTGTACTCTGTGCGGCAAGGCGTTTTCAGATTCATGTCAACTTGTAATACACCAAAGAACACACACGGGAGAGAAACCCTTCACGTGCACAATGTGCGGGATGGCATTTACACAGTCATATAATCTCTTAACACACCAGAGATCACACACGGGAGAGAAACCCTTCAAGTGCAGTGTTTGTTGGAAGGCATTTTCACGGTCATCTACTCTTAAACAACACCAGAGTACACACACAGGAGAGAAACCCTTCAAGTGTACTCTGTGCGGGAAGGCGTTTTCAGATTCATGTCATCTTGTAACACACCAGAGAACACACACGGGAGAGAAACCCTTCAGGTGCACTCTGTGCGGGAAGGCGTTTGCACATTCATCAAATCTTAATGTACACCAAAGAACACACACGGGAGAGAAAGCCTTCAGGTGCACTCTGTGCGGGATCGCGTTTGCACAGTCACCACATCTTAAAGTACACCAGAGAACACACACGGGAGAGAAACCCTTCAAGTGCAGTGTGTGTGGGAAGGCGTTTGCACATTCATCTGATCTTGTAAAACACCAGAGAACACACACAGAGAAACCCTTCAAGTGCAGTGTGTGCGTGAAGGCATTTGCACATTCATCTGATCTTGTAAAACACCAGAGAACACACACAGGAGAGAAACCCTTCAAGTGTACTCTGTGCGGGAAGCCGTTTGCAGATTCATCAAATCTTCAAGTACACCAGAGAACACAAAAGCATCACAAGGAGCGGAGTCTGAAGTCAGCTTGTGAAAGTCAAAGTGCCGCAATGAGCCCATCCCTCATGAAACAAGAACCGGACGAAAATCCCAGCTTGGACACTTTTAAAGGTATAAAGGTGAAATATGAAGAGGTGAAGGTGAAATATGAAGAGGTGATGGTGAAATGTGAAGAAGTGATGAGCGAAGAAGTGAAGGTAAAATGTGAAGATGAAGATTCAACTCCAAAATGGGACCTTTACAACGTGAAGCAGGAGGAGAATTCTGACTGTGAGGCAGAGTGAGGCAACTCCCAGCAGTTTGTGGAAGTGGAGGTGTGGGTGGACTTACTCCTAGACAATACAAAGTCAAGTGGAGACCCGGTAGATGTGTAAGCCAGAGACGATGTCGCTACAATAGATGCATCTTTGTCACAGGCCTTTCATGACAAGAATGTGAAGTTGAACACTTTGTGGGCCTGTGGGTTGGGTAGATCTCTAACCAGGAGCAAGAGCCAATAAGCTCCTAAGCATTCACTATGTTATAATAATTGCTTTTACATGGTGCTGGCTTAATCGCCTCAGCAACTCGGAGTTTTGTGTCGTACCTTGTCTGAAACACTCGAAGAGCATCCCCAAGTAGCAGCTGCCCCTGTGTGGCACAAGGTGGTGGCCCTGCACCGGCCTGCATGTGGACAAGAGCCTGTCTGTAGGGGGCGATGATTGATGTGTCATCTCAGTTGTGTAGTTTGTAGGTAATGTTTAGAATTTGCTACATTTTCACTCAGACGCCAGCATGCAATGGCCTACTCGTTTTGAATGACACAATGGTATGTTTTACATACACTGAAGCAGACTGTGCAACTCTTTTTTTAAAGCTTCTTGTTAATACGATGTAATGTGATGCAGTATATTTCACTGCAGTAATCCAATTTTGTTAATATGCCTGTCAATAATTTAGAATGAATACTTGTCTGGTTTTGTGCATACTTGTAACATTTGATCTGTAAGGGTCAAACATTGAATAAGTGATGTTAGGACAAAGTGTGTGTGTGTTTGAAAGTAACCTGTACGGAGAACTCAGGTGAGACCCGTTGTTCTTGTGATACAGGTCAAATGGTATTTTTGTGTTCCACGAAGCATCTGGAGCAACTCATTGTCTTTGAAATAGGTGGCACACTCGGATCATTCATCAGTTACAAGGCATACCACTTAAAAGCTACACGTATAGGAGGAGGTACATTCTCTACAACACGAATTATAGTTTTGTCTTACGTGTTGAGGCCACGTGATGTGTCGAAGGCTCTCTGCCAGCTCACAGGACAGACCCAAGTGCCGTGTGCTCAATAAGATGACTGACAGAGGCACCACTCCACCGACTTGGTGTGGTAGACGCTCCGCTCGTTGTCGTGAGCGTCGCTCATCCGCCCTCCGTTGTTACTGGAGGGCGACTGCCTCCAACTGCCCAGCAGCGTACTTCACGAGCCTCCTCCACAGAGGCCGATCTTGACACCGCTGGTACCGGTCATCGGCAAGTCCACTCAACTCCACATCCTTCTGTACAGCATCAGTCCATACATTTTTAAGAGTGTTATCGAAATGCCATGGTACAGACAGATGGGCAGATATGAACGAACAGAGCTAATACATTAATATCTCAACCTTGGTTGGAAAGCGTTAAAAAGGAATGTCTTATTTGACCTGAACTGCATATTGCTTGATTTGAGTTAAGGACAATAAAAAAAAACTAATACAGAGATCGTGCACTCACCGGTCCTGGGCCTTCCCTAGGTCGACTCACTTGGTATTAAATAGGTTTATTTCAGCAACTTAGACTTATTAAATAGCCTTATTAAATAGGCTTATTTTAGCGCGTGAGAGGACCTCCTGTAATACTATGATCTTACCAGATACGGAGACAAATTGCCATTAATGCAGATTTGAGGCTATGCGGATGGCTTTGAACCCAATGCACCCTTCAATGGTAATGCACATAATAGAGACATGCTTTGTTCACTTTTCTAAACCCATGCTTTTAATATAATCTCAAGCAATTTTCTCTGCCAGTCATGTTGCCTGATCTTATTGCACACACACAAATGTCCCCCATACAGCCTGCAACAGACTTCTGGGGCAAGTGCTGTTGGTGAGCTCCTAAAAACGCCGGCACGCACGGCACTCGAGGGGGAGGGTGGCCAACACCGCACCTGGCCGCCTTTGTCTCCCCTGATATTTACACATCACACTAGGAAGTCATTCAAGGCTACATCGATGTAGGGAAAACCCAAGACTGGTTTAAATATCTGCCAGTGTTGTGTGTCATGAGCAGGAATCCAATTTTGGTCACCGGGTTACGGAGTGCTGTGCGATAGCCACTAAATTACTGCTCCCCACTCGTACACAACAACAAGAACAAAGATCCCCGGTAGAGCATTAACAGACTCTAGGGGCAAGTGCTGTTAGCGAGCACCTATGAAGGCTGGCACGGCACACGAGGGGGGTGGGTAGCCAGCACCGTGCCCGGCCGCCTTTGTTTCCTGAGTGGCGATGCTCACATCACACTGGGTACTCATTTTTAGGCTGAGTCGACCTAGGGAAGGCCCAGGACCGGTTCAGATAATCGTCACTGGCGGTGTTGGCCGTGAGCGGGAAACGATCCCGGGTCTCCGGGTTCGTAGCACAGCGTAGCGCTAACCGCTGCCCTACCGCTCGTACAAAGATATGCTTAAACACGCGCACGCAAATACACATTCTGTTTGACTAACACTTCTTTCAAACCGTACGTAGCCAAACGTTTCCGTTGTAGAGTTTCTGGATAATGTTTGGAATTACCACAATTTTGACCGTGACACCAGCATGCAATGACCTGTGCGTTGTGAGTGACACAATTCTCTGTTTTACATCCGCCGTGAAGCAGAACAGCGCATAATGTGGTGAATGTTACTGGGGTAGCCAAGTGTGCCTGTCGGATTTGAACTTTGAACCTCTGCAACAAATAGAGAATGCGCTACCATAATTCTGGTTCTTTCGGTAAAGTCACGTAGATAGAAAACAAAAAATAAACGAAATAAAAGATAAAAAAAGATTTTAAAAAATACAAATAAATAAAAATAATACATTTTTAAATATTAATTGATATGATGCCACGGGTCGACTGACTGAGATGACTGGCCAACTACACACACTGTTTGTGTGTGTACGTACACACACACACAGTGTATACACAACAATGTCCACGTTGTTGCTGAGTTCACACACCCAAGGGAGGGGGCAATGGAAAATGAATCTAAATCAACTTAAATTGCATCCCCGCTCTGTGACGTCACCACTCAGCATGACCTCATCGGCATGAAGTGCCAGCGGGAGGTGTACTTCGCTAGTGACATCATGTCACCAAGCTATTCACACTCCCCCCAACCCGTCCACAGCGCTCTTGAGCGTGACGTCACCTCCGCTTGGGTCACTGCCGATATCAATCCAGTGCCAATCCTTATTTGGGCAAAGCTACGCCCAGTGACTGCGGTTCATTAACATAATGTGTCCGTTATTGCCGTCGGGTTCAGCAGCCACGCCCCATCCCTCGACATATGGGCCGGGCTCATTAACATAATTTATTCATATTCTTAGTTTTTTCGGTAAAGTCACGTTGAAGAGAAACAACAAAATAACAAAATATATATAAAACAATAAAAAATTCTCACGACGTTTCGACCATAACTCAAACGGTCATCATCAGGTGTGTCGGTTTGCATAAATGTATTTTTAAAACGGCACATTTATTTATTTAAAAAAAACGTTGGCGTCACGCGCAGCGATTGGCAGTTTGCCCAGGACTAGTCCATCTATTTTTTTGAAAAGAGGAGGGGGGAGACGACATTTTTTATAATGTATGCTGTCTGAAAGCCACTGTAAGCGTGAACAATCAATCAAGAACTGAAATGATTTATCAAATCTTTCCAATGATTGCTAAGATAGAATCCATCTTCTCGGTTGAAATTGTCTCTGTGCTTGTATATGTGGATAGCCTCATGAACGAATCTCTCATGGAAGCCAGATGGCTTACAAAGAACCTCCGTCTTGGAAAAGTCAATGGCATGTGAGCCTACTGAATTAGAACAATGATCTGCTACGGCCGAGGTGTTGGTCCTACCGTGTTTAAGGTCTGCTTTATGTTCACGAATGCGGTCCGAGACATGGCGTTTGGTTTCTCCAATGTAACTACTACCACAGAGGCAACTTAGTTTGTAGACACCAGGGTATTGTATGTCCGGAATCACATCTTTTATAGACGGAACCAGATCACGGATTTTATGTAATGTGTTGAAACGGACCTGGATCTTGTGTTTATTCAAGATTTTGGAGATCTTTTTTGTGATCCCAGCAATGTAGGGTAAAGTGATGGTTTTGAAAGGCTCCTCAAGAGGGTTCTTCTTCATGGTTTGAGTGATAGCTTTGCGGATTGTATAGTCGGAGTAACCATTAGCCCTAAGAGCTTGGTGTACGTGCTTGAGTTCACTGCTTATGTGTTCCTGGTCGGATATGCATTGGGCTCTATGATACAGAGTCTTGATGAGAGAATTCTTCTGTGATGGATGGTGGTGGGAATCCGGTTTCAGATAAGCATCCGTATGGGTAGCTTTCCTGTAGACAGAGTGGCTCATTGAACCATCAGGTCTCTTTTTAATTAGGACATCCAAAAAAGGTATCTTGCCATCTATTTCGACTTCCATGGTAAATCTGATGGCTGGGTGTATGGAATTGATGTGGTCGAAGAATTGGTCTAGAGCAGGCCGGCCATGTGGCCAGATGACAAAAGTGTCATCAACGTACCTCTTCCATAAGGTTGGGCGCAGAGTGGCAGTCTGGATGGCGTCAGTCTCAAATTTCTCCATGAAAATGTTAGCTATAACTGGAGAAAGGGGGGAGCCCATTGGGGTGCCCTCAGTTTGTTTGAAGAAAGTTCCATTCCAAGTGAAGTATGTATTGGTTAAACAGTGTCTCACCAGGGGGGGTACCTCAGTGTTTAGTCCTTGATGAACCAAGTCTTCAATGATTGCAATGGTGTCAGTTACAGGAACCTTGGTGAATAAGGAAACTACATCAAAACTGACAAGCAGGTCGTCTGGGGACAGGGAAATACCCTTGATTGTTGATACCAGGTGAGTAGAATTTTGTACCGCAGAGGTGGTCTTTCCAGTGAAAGGACGCAGGATTTCAGACAAAAAACGAGCTAGTTTGTAGGTGGGGGAGCTGATAGTAGAGACTATGGGACGAAGAGGTATATCAACTTTATGTATTTTTGGTAAGCCGTATAATCTTGGTGGCCTGGCAGCAGAAGGTTTCAACGAAAACTGTTTAGATTGATCAATTAATGCGGTTGAATCAGAAATTATTTTGTTGGTTTGTGTGACGAGGCTGTTGGTGGGATCTCTTTTTATTTTTGTATAACTACCATCGTCGAGTAATTCTTTAATTTTGTTGTTGTATTCTATTTTATCCATGATGACAGTAGCATTGCCTTTGTCAGCTGAGAGAACTACAATATCATTCCTCTTTTTTAATTTATATAATTCAAAACGCTCATCTTTGCTGAGGTTGCTAGCTGGCATCTTAGCGTTTTTGAGGGTTGCAGCGATTTCAGATCTTGCTACGTCTGCAGCGATGTGACCCAGGCCCCTGAGAGCAACGTCTACTTGGGCAATTATATCATTAACTGGTATGTGTTTAGGTGTGACTTCAAAGTTTAGACCTTTAGCTAAAACGGATTTCAGACCATCGGAAATAGAACTGTTACTGCGATTAATTACGACTTTATTAATGTCTAACTTTTTGGTGTGTGGGTCCGGTCTTTTGTTGAAGAGGAGGTTAAATTTGGAAATCAGGTTTTCCTTACATTTGGTCGACATAGTAGCAGCTGAAGAGGCAGTCATATTGTCTACATGTTCCCAATCCGATGTGGACATTATTGCCGTCAATGATAAGTGTGATTTGTAGAGTGTCTTGTCTAACTGATCTAGTTCTGTGCGTATAAGTCTGATTTTTTCTGAGATAAGAGCTAAGCTAGTTTTGAAAAGAATTCGTTTCACATTAGAAGAAGTTACAGCAGCAGAGGTTAGTGTAAATGCGATTGGTATTACCCCAGAGTCGCGGCATCTCTTCAGGAAGGTGAGAGACTCGATCAGCTGAGCTTTCTTATCCCGGAGTTTGTTGAAGGATCTTAAAGTTATGTGAAAACCCTCCCCGTAGAGGCGATTAAATTTTGATTTAAAGCTTTCGTGACTGCAGTAATTCATATTCTTAGTTTTTTCAGTAAAGTCACGTTGAAGAGAAACAACAAAATAACAAAATATATATAAAACAATAAAAAATTCTCACGACGTTTCGACCATAACTCAAACGGTCATCATCAGGTGTGTCGGTTTGCATAAATGTATTTTTAAAACGGCACATTTATTTATTTATTAAAAAACGTTGGCGTCACGCGCAGCGATTGGCAGTTTGCCCAGGACTAGTCCATCTATTTTTTTGAAAAGAGGAGGGGGGAGACGAATTTTTTTTATAATGTATGCTGTCTGAAAGCCACTGTAAGCGTGAACAATCAATCAAGAACTGAAATGATTTATCATTGGAAAGATTTGATAAATCATTTCAGTTCTTGATTGATTGTTCACGCTTACAGTGGCTTTCAGACAGCATACATTATAAAAAATTTCGTCTCCCCCCTCCTCTTTTCAAAAAAATAGATGGACTAGTCCTGGGCAAACTGCCAATCGCTGCGCGTGACGCCAACGTTTTTTTTATAAATAAATAAGCCGTTTTAAAAATAAATTTATGCAAACCGACACACCTGATGATGACCGTTTGAGTTATGGTCGAAACGTCGTGAGAATTTTTTATTGTTTTATATATATTTTGTTATTTTGTTGTTTCTCTTCAACGTGACTTTACCGAAAAAACTAAGAATATGAATTACTGCAGTCACGAAAGCTTTAAATCAAAATATAATTTATTCAGTTACAGAGCCGCTCATTATGGGAGGGGCGTGTCTCTTACCCCGGAAGTGACGTCATGTTACCTGCTTACCCACGTGACGTCGCGAGGTAACAGGAGGCTGCCGATCCGCGCTTGCACTGAAATCCGAGGTGAGAAATTCTCGTGGTGGTCGTGGTTGTTGTTTACCAAGGTAGAGCCTCGCTCTCTCGTAGGGATGCCAGTTGAGTAGCAGCGAGCATGGGAATCGATGTCCAGGTTGGAACTTTACAACGCGGGGCCTAGCCACGCGGGGCCTTGCCTCCTGCCCTCGCCTAATCGCGTTTGCTTCAATTATCTCGCTTAGTTGAGCAATCTTTGTAAGAAAGTAATCTACCAGGCTTTGTGTTTATTGTGTGTTGATCGACTCTCTGTGTTGCATTGCATTACATTTCCAAGTTTTACTCAGTTTGTTTGATTAAGTGAGCTTTTGATTTAAATCTTTCTTGACTGCAGGGATTCATATTCTTGGTTCTTTCGTTAAAGTCACCACCACGTAGAAGGGAAACAATAAAATAATAAAAATATAAAACAATAAAATTCTCACGACGTTTCAACTGCAACACGAGCAATCATCATCAGGTGTGAAAACCACAACAAGAAAATGTTCTTTATTGTTTTATATTTTTATTTTTTTATTGTTTCCCTTCTACGTGGTGACTTTACCGAAAGAACCAAGAATATAAGTGTGCTTTCTCTCTCTGCATGTCCTCGTGTTATTATTATTTCCTGCAGTCACCAAAGTTCCAAATCTCTCATTAACACAAGGCCGTAATTATAATATATTATAATAATTATAATATATATTGGTGGGGGACATATCCCCCCCCTAATAATCAAATATGCTCAAAATGTCCCCCCCAAATATATTGCTATAAAAATATATTTTTTTAAAATAATAATTGCTATGCTATGTTAATAAAAACAACTTGCTAAACCTTGGCCACAAAATGTGGACGTGTCTTCATATAACAATGCGTAGATTTCTGTTTGTATGATTGCCTTGTACTTTATGAACCCCTAATCTCTACCATTACATACTATGAAACAAGAAAAGTAAAAAAAATAAACAACAGAGCAATGTAATACAATACAATATTATACATTATTGTATCAAATAATAAAAAAAAATTCCATCCCATGTGTTAGTGAAATTTTTAAATATTTTAGGAAATTAGTTTTCAAATTGAGATTATTTTTTTTTCCTGGGGGAGGACCCCAGAGCCCCTGGTAGATTTGGTCCCCCCCAATGTTGACTCCATGGCTACGGCCTTGCATTGACTTGCGGATTTCTCTACACCCCCTCCCCTCTCTCTCTGCCCCCCTCTCTCTTTTTAAGGCCTCGACACAGAGGCGTTGTTTCTCTGTGTGCCTACAGTGAGGGAAAAAAGTATTTGATCCCCTGCTGATTTTGTACGTTTGCCCACTGACAAGAAAATGATCAGTCTATAATTTTAATGGTAGGTTTATTTGAACAGTGAGAGACAGGATAACAACAAGAAAAACCGGATAAACGCATGTCAAAAATGTTATAAATTGATTCGCATTTTAATGAGGGAAATAAGTATTTGACCCCCTCTCAATCAGAAAGATTTCTGGCTCCCAGGTGTCTTTTATACAGGTAACGAGCTGAGATTAGGAGCACACTCTTAAAGGGAGTGCCCCTTATCTCAGCTCGTTACCTGTATAAAATACACCTGTCCACAGAAGCAATCAATCAATCAGATCCCAAACTCTCCACCATGGCCAAGACCAAAGAGCTCTCCAAGGATGTCAGGGACAAGATTGTAGACCTACACAAGGCTGGAATGGGCTACAAGACCATTGCCAAGCAGCTTGGTGAGAAGGTGACAACAGTTGGTGCGATTATTCGCAAATGGAAGAAATGCAAAAAAACTGTCAATCTCCTTCGGCCTGGGGCTCCATGCAAGATCTCACCTCGTGGAGTTGCAATGATCATGAGAACGGTGAGGAATCAGCCCAGAACTACACGGGAGGATCTTGTCAATGATCTCAAGGCAGCTGGGACCATAGTCACCAAGAAAACAATTGATAACACACTTCACCGTGAAGGACTGAAATCCTGCAGCACCTGCAAGGTTTCCCTGCTCAAGAAAGCACGTATACATGCCCGTCTGAAGTTTGCCAATGAACATCTGAATGATTCAGAGGACAACTGGGTGAAAGTGTTTTGGTCGGATTAGACCAAAATGGAGCTCTTTGGCATCAACTCAACTCACCGTGTTTGGAGGAGGAGGAATGCTGCCTATGACCCCAAGAACACCATCCCCACCGTCAAACATGGAGGTGGAAACATGCTTTGGGGTGTTTTTCTGCTAAGGGGACAGGCCAATTCACCGCATCAAAGGGACGATGGACGGGGCCATGTACCGTCAAATCTTGGGTGAGAACCTCCTTCCCTCAGCCAGGGCATTGAAAATGGATGGTGGATGGGTATTCCAGCATGACAATGACCCAAAACACACGGCCAAGGCAACAAAGGAGTGGCTCAAGAAGAAGCACATTTAGGTCCTGGGGTGGCCTAGCCAGTCTCCTGACCTTAATCCCATAGGAAATCTGGAGGAAGTTGAAGGTTCGAGTTGCCAAACGTCAGCCTCGAAACCTTAATGACTTGGAGAAGATCTGCAAAGAGGAGTGGGACAAAATCCCTCCTGAGATGTGTGCAAACTTGGTGGCCAACTACAAGAAACGTCTGACCTCTGTGATTGCCAACAAGGGTTTAGCCACCAAGTACTAAGTCATGTTTTGCAGAGGGGTCAAATACTTTTTTCCCTCATTAAAATGCAAGTAAATTTATAACATTTTTGACATGCGTTTATCTGGATTTTTTTGTTGTTATTCTGTCTCTCACTGTTCAAATAAACCTTCCATTAAAATTATAGACTGATCATTTCTTTGTCAGTGGGCAAACGTACAAAATCAGCAGGGGATCAAATACTTTTTTTCCCTCACTGTATGTATCTTTCTCTGTGTGTCTCTGTGTTATCTCTCTCTGTCTATGTGTCTCCGTGTCTGTGTTTTGTCTCTCTTTCAAATTGAGCAATCTTTGGAAGAACGTTATCAACCAGGTGGGGTGTTGACTCTTATGTTGGCCGACTCTCTGTGTTGTATTGCATTACATTTCTATTCTAGATTTTAAAGCTTTCGTGACTGCTAGGATCCATACTCTTTGGTTCTATTGGGTAAAGTCACGTAGGTAAAAAATAAAATAACAAAAATCACGACGTTTCGGCCACAACACAAGCGGCCTTCATCAGGTGAAGGGACGAGACTGTCTGGAGGACAGCACATAATTACAAGTTACCGTTGTAATTATGTGTAAGATGTACCCTTTTTTGAGCTGCCGTTTTGTATTTACAAGAGGTGGTCCTTTTTTGAGCTGCAGTTTTGTATGTGTAAGATGTTGCGTGTTTGAGCTGCCGCTCTCGCTCTGGCCCCTCCCCCCTTCCAACCGTATTTCCTATTTAAGCTTCTGTTCATCCCTCCCCCCCCTCTCTCTCTGCCTCCCTGTCCGTCTTTCCTCCCTCCTTACCTCTTGGTGGACTTGTATATGTATTTCTACTGACCGTGTACCTCGTATTTTTCATTCTATCTATGCTGGTATCTGCAATCCAAAGGTTGAACACGAAATTTAACACTCTTCTGGAATTCGTGGTCCGCCAGGAACTGTCTGTGTTGTTGGCCTGACTGGATGTGCTTCACATATTGTTTTTTCAGGTTTGTTGAATTCTAGTCTCTCATCTTTTTGTTGTATTTACCTCCGTGATTTGTTCTTGACACCTGATGAAGATCGCTTGCGTTGTGATCGAAACGTCGTGATTGTTTTTTGTTTTAATATAATTTTATTGTATTTCTACATACGTGACTTTACCGAAAAAACCAATGAGTAATTTTACACAGTCACGAAAGCTTTAATTCTTTATCCTCTCCACCACCCCACCGCTCTGACCCCCCCCACCACCTCCTCTCTCTCTGCCTGCCCACCCCTGCCGCCACCCCTCCCCCCGCGCCCCTCTCTTTCCCATCATCCTCTCCGCGATCTCTCGTCCCCTATCGAGGGATTCTCCGTTCAACCGCACTCCCCGTGCCATCGATGCGGCCACCTCCAGTTCCCACAAGTGTCTAATCCTCCGACCGCCTCTGCCTTGCATCAAAATCTCACTGCCTCCCGGCCTCCCTCTCCCCCCACGACTCTCTGCCCCCCCACCCACCCCCCCACCCCCCCCCGGTCTGCCCCGTTCGTCTCCCTCTGGGACTTCCGCTGGTCGAGCTGTATCCCGTCTGTCCCTGACGATGAACTGCCTCAGTCTCTCCGCGACTGCACGAATTCCTCTCCTCTCCTGTCCCTTCTGCCGCCGCTCTCCATCGCAGCCCTCCGGTTGCGCTGCTCCTCCGGACACCGCTGGGCCTCCCTGTACCGTCACAACCATCGCCACCGTCACCACCGCCGTCACCATCGTCATTACAACCATCACCTCCGTCGCAACCATCAGCATCGTCATCATCACAACCATCGTCATCATCACAACCATCACCTCCGTCGCAACCATTAGCATCGTCATCATCACAACCGTCAACTTCGTCACAACCATCACCACCTTCGTCACGGTCACCATTACCGATGTCGCCATCGCCACTCTCACCGCCATCACCCTCAACACAGTCACCACCTCCAACACCTTGGCGATCATCATTACCAACAATACACACGCCTGTGTTTTAACTGCAAATAACCTGAAACCGAGTCTGATGGCAAACTCCAGGACACACTCCACTCATTCACTCTCACTCTGCATGATCTCCCCCTGTTCTACAGAGTGAGTGGAGTTTGTATGATCTCCCCCTGTTCAACAAACTCCACTCACTCTGTATAACAGGGGGAGACCATACAAACTCCACTCACTCACTCTGTAGAACAGGGGAAGATCATACAAACTCCACTCACTCACTCTGTAGAACAGGGTGAGATTATACAAACTCCGCTCACTCTGTAGAACAGGGAGAGATCATACAAATTCCACTCACTCACTCTCTCGAACAGGCAGAAATAATACAAATTCTAATCACTCTCTAGAACAGGGGGAGATCATACAAACTCCAATCACTCCCTCAGTAGCACAGCAGGAGATCATACAAACTCCACTCACTCACTCTGTAGTACAGGGGGAGATCATACAAACTCCACTCACTCTGTAGAACAGGGAGAGATTATACAAATTCCACTCTTTAACTTTGTAGAACAGGGGGAGATCATACAAACTCCACTCACTCTGTAGAAGAGGGGGATATCATACAAACTCCACTCTGAAGAACAGGGGGAGATCATACAAACTCCACTCAACTGTAGAAGAGGGGGATAACATACAAACTGCACTCTCTAGAACAGGGGGAGATCATACAAACTCCACTCACTCTGTAGAACAGGGAGAGATTATACAAATTCCACTCTTTAACTTTGTAGAACAGGGGGAGATCATACAAATTCCACTCTCTAGAACAGGGGGAGATCATACAAATTCCACTCTCTCACTCTGTAGAACAGGGGGAGGTCATACAAACTCCACTCACTCTCTAGAACAGGGGGAGATCACACAAACTCCACTCACTCTGTAGTACAGGGGGAGATCATACAAACTCCACTCACTCTGTAGAACAGGGGGAGATCACACAAACTCCACTCACTGTAGAACAGGGGGAGATCACACAATCTCCACTCACTCTGTAGAACAGGGGGAGATCATACAAACTCCACACTCTTACAACAGGGGGAGATCATACAAACTCCACTCACTCTGTAGAACAGGGAGAGATTATACAAATTCCACTCTTTAACTTTGTAGAACAGGGGGAGATCATACAAACTCCACTCACTCTGTAGAAGAGGGGGATATCATACAAACTCCACTCTGAAGAACAGGGGGAGATCATACAAACTCCACTCAACTGTAGAAGAGGGGGATAACATACAAACTGCACTCTCTAGAACAGGGGGAGATCATACAAACTCCACTCACTCTGTAGAACAGGGAGAGATTATACAAATTCCACTCTTTAACTTTGTAGAACAGGGGGAGATCATACAAATTCCACTCTCTAGAACAGGGGGAGATCATACAAATTCCACTCTCTCACTCTGTAGAACAGGGGGAGGTCATACAAACTCCACTCACTCTCTAGAACAGGGGGAGATCACACAAACTCCACTCACTCTGTAGTACAGGGGGAGATCATACAAACTCCACTCACTCTGTAGAACAGGGGGAGATCACACAAACTCCACTCACTCTGTAGAACAGGGGGAGATCACACAAACTCCACTCACTGTAGAACAGGGGGAGATCACACAATCTCCACTCACTCTGTAGAACAGGGGGAGATCATACAAACTCCACACTCTTACAACAGGGGGAGATCATACAAACTCCACTCACTCTGTAGAACAGGGGGAGATCATATAAACTCCACTCACTCTGTAGAAGAGGGGGAGATCATACAAACTCCACTCTGTAGAACAGGGGGAGATCACACAAACTCCACTCACTCTGTAGAACAGGGGGAGATCATACAAACTCCACTCTGTAGAACAGGGGGAGATCATACAAACTCCACTCACTCTGTAGAACAGGGGGAGATCACACAAACTCCACTCTCTAGAACGGGGATATCATACAAACTGCACTCACTCTGTAGAACAGGGGGAGATCATACAAACTCCACTCTCTAGAACAGGGGGAGATCATACAAACTCTACCCTCGCTCACTTTGCAAAACAGAAGGATATAATACAAACTCCACTCGCTATTATCAGGTAAGCTACTTTACGTAACTTTCAGCCAAGGATTATTCAATGCGCACTATAACTGCAGTTTGTGTGTTTTCATGGTTTTGGTCGAACAGTTGGTTAATATAGCAGCAGACACAACACCGTGCATTACTAGGCAAGAACCAGGCTCTTCCACGTGGGCGACCCACTAGGCCCAAACTCGTGGTCGGCGAGGCACCGATGTCCGTGTGGACGTGGAACCGTGCCTCTAACGCTGTTCTTGCCATTGTTGTTGCTGCTTCTGCTGTTGTTGTTGTTGCTGTGACACCTCTCAGCGTGGTTGTCTCTCTTTCGTCTCATTGGGCACCCTGCCTCGTTCTCTCGTCCGGAAGACTCCACCGTCCATTTCAACTGGGTGGACCCCTTGCCCTCTGAATCTGGTAAGACCTTCACACATTCGAACCTCATGGTGTGACGTCGGGGTCCCGTAAGCCCCCGGCTCTCGCATGAACTGCGTTGCGACGCCATTGTATATCTGTTGAAGGCGAACTATACCTCTCGACGAGCTTTACACGATGCGCTAATCAAAGTTTTGTTCAGTCTGCGCATTCGTCCTCGCTGCTGTGCTTGGACGACGCACGACAAGGACAGAATGATCTCAGCGCCAGGTGGGTCACGGCGTTTACGTGCGCGGTGGGGACGGAGTCGCCCAAAATAAATGAATTTCGATTTTGACTTCCGTTTGGTTCATTTCACGTCAGCGGCTCTCCGACAACATCGACCGCCACTGAGTTGTCACGTGACTGTTCGTTACTGCACCCCCCACCACCCCCCACCCCCCTTTGCATTTTACAATTCTCACGAAGAAAAATTAGTTGCAAAGAAAAATAAAATATCATCCCAATGTCTGTGTTCACTTTCATTATTTTTTTTGTATCTCGAAACTTAAACTCAAAATGTCAATGCCAAGACAACTATCTCCCCCCATCCCCATGTAGACTGTAACAGGTTGTAGGGGCAAGTGGTGCTAGTAGCGAGCAGCAGCACCTACGGCGGCACCGCCCTCGGGGGGGGGGGGGGGGGGGGGGGGACAGGGTCAAGGTCAGGCACGGGGTAAAGGTCAAAGTCAGGAGCATCAGGGTCAAGGTCACGAGCGGGGTGATGGTCAAGAGCCAATCCAGCTCGTGCCCTCACCCTTGGGGAGCAGGACCCCTCTGGAGGCTGCAGCTCCACGCCACCAAATCGCTGCACCGCCACCGCCGCTCCCACAACGCAGCAGGGACGTTGCAGCAGTCAGAACAAAGGGTTTGGATATCCACTGCGGTCATTCTCAATGCAGCAACGGACGGAGGCCTCCACCCACCCCCCACTTTACATCGCCGTCGGTAAATCACGCGTCACGCATTGAGACTCACACGAGCACCGTCAGTAGTGGGCGCAGTGGTGGCTGGGAGATGTTAACTACCTCGCCTGGTGTACAGGAGGTCGTGGGTTCGATCATGTCCCTGAGAGATGTTAACTACCTCGCCTGGTGTAAAGGAGGTCGTGGGTTAGATCATGTCTCTGAGAGATGTTAACTACCTCGCCTGGTATACAGGAGGTCGTGGGTTAGATCATGTCTCTGAGAGATGTTAACTACCTCGCCTGGTCTACAGGAGTTCGTGGGTTAGATCATGTCCCTGAGAGATGTTAACTACCTCGCCTGGTGTACAGGTCGTGGGTTAGATCATGTCCCTGAGAGATGTTAACTACCTCGCCTGGTATACAGGAGGTCGTGGGTTAGATCATGTCCCTGAGAGATGTTAACTACCTCGCCTGGTGTACAGGAGGTCGTGGGTTAGATCATGTCCCTGAGAGATGTGAACTACCTCGCCTGGTGTACAGGAGGTCGTGGGTTAGATCATGTCTCTGAGAGATGCGTGAATATTTACAATAAAACAAAGTTACAAAGTGGCGAGCCGGATGAAGACAAATTAAACGTAAGCGAGATAATTAAAGTAAACGCAATCAGGCGAGGGCAGGAGGCAAGGCCCCGCATGGCTGGGCCCCGCGTTGTAAAGTTCCAACCTGGACATCGATTCCCATGCTCGCTGCTACTCAACTGACATCCCTACGAGAGAGAGAGGCTCTACCTTGGTAAACAACAACCACCACAACAACCACCACCACAACAACCACGACCACCAACACGATGATAATTTCTCACCTCGGATTTCAGTGCAAGAGCGAAGCGATCGCTTCCTGTTATCTCGTGACGTCACGCGGCAGCTGCAGGTGACATGACGTCACGTCCGGGGTACAAGACTCCCCTCCCACGAGCGGCTCCATAACTGAATAAAATTATGTTAATGAGCTCGGGCCATATGTCGAGGGATGGGGGCGTGGGTGCTGAACCCGTCCCAATCAACTCGCGACGGCTTTCACGAACTCATTATGTTAATGACCCGCCAGTCACTGGGCGTAGCTTTGCTCAAATAAGGATTGTACCGGAACAGATATCGTCAGTCCATGTGTGTGTATCAGTCGCTGTGTGTATGTGTAGGTCGATGTGTTTGTGTGTGTGTGTCAGTCCAAGGGTGCGTGTCAGTCCATGTGTGCGTGTATCAGTCGCTGTGTGTATGTTAGTTGATGTGTGTGTGTTAGTCAATGTGTGTGCATGGCTCCATGTCAGTGTGTAAGTCAATGTGCGTTTGTGTGTCTATGTGTGTCAGTCGATGTGTGTGTGTACGTCCATGTGTATGTGTGTGTCAGTCCATATGTCTCTGTTTATCCACATGTGTGTGTGTGTAAGTCCATACATCTACTTTAGATACACATGTGTGTGTATCTAAAGTAGATCTCTGTGTGTCAGAGTCCATATGTGTGTAGGGCAATGTGTGTGTCAGTCTATTTACGTGTGTGCGAGTCTATGTGTGTGTGTGTGTAAATCGATATGTGTGCGTGGGTCCATGTGTGTGTATATACGTCCGTGTGTGTGTGTCTTACTCGATATGTGTGTGTGTAATGACATGTGTTTTTACGTCAATGTGTGTGTGAGTTCACCTTTGTCTGTGTATGAGTCGATGTGTGTGTGTGAGTCGCTATATGTGTGTATGTCGATATGTGTGTGTAACTCCATGTGTGTGTATCTAAAGTGGATGTCTATGTGTGTGTAAGTTCATATGTGTGTGTAAGTCGATGTCTGTCTGTGTGAGTCTATATGTGTATGTGTGTGCGCGTGTAAGTCGATGTGTTTCTACGTGTGTGGGTCGATGTCTGTGTGTAACTTGATGTGTGTGTCAATCTTTTTCGCCCGGGAAACGCCGGGTACTTACCGCTAGTAAGTACATAGTTTAGTCCTTGTTCAGTGTCTACTCGGCGCTTCTTGGCTTGTCTCTTTTATTCATAAAAAATGGAGCATCTCTTGACACCGTCAAGCAATAGTCTGCAAGCATTGATGGGGCTCCATTGACCCCGATAGCGTTTCTACATTATTGCAATGTCCTGGGTGAAATCGCTCGCGATGCTCGTTGCTCGCTGCTCCGCAATTCGGTGAGAAAAAATCTAGATGATGAGAGTGCAAAAAGTGTATCTTTAGTAACATGGTGCAAACCAAGGCTTTTGTATGCCTTGAGGTTTTCCACCGACTCCCCTGTAGTTGCCTGCCTTGTTGTTTCCGAGAAAATGTTGCCACTAACCGGAAGGCTTTCCATGCCGTCTTTTCCTTTGCCACGCAGCGCACTGTCAAATGCGTCATCCCGAAAAAGTTCACGAATCTGAGGACCAACAAAGACACCTTCCTTTATCTTCGCTTCACTTTGAGAATCATTCCACGGAGGTACTTGGAAGTTGCTTGTGTTTTGTCCATGGCTTTGACAAAGTTCTTCATCAGACCCAGCTTGTGGTCTGACGATGGGGGGTGGTGGGTGCGTCAGCAGTTCTCCTGCTGCGTTTGTCTCACCTGAAGACGGTCGCTTGGGTTGCCATTGAAATGTCACGTGATCTATTTATTTTCTACCTACTACGTGACGACTTTACCGAAAGAACCAAAGGGTATGGATTGCTGCAGTCACGAAAGCTTCAAATGAAGATTGCTGTACTTATAAATGGGTCTATTGCATTTTTTGTTATAATTATTTCTCAAAAAGGTATTTGTACTAAATTGCTGCCAAAAAACTATTTTGAATCCGTGACTCATCAAACGAGGATTCATACTTTCATGCAGATTTAAAGGTTGCTGGACCCAGTTGTATAGTGGAGGTGTTAGTCATGGCATAGCCTGAGTAAGCTGTAAATGTTGGTCTTTTTGTAATCTTCTATAGCGGACAAGTGACAACTTACTATGAAGCATCGTTGTGTCCCAAGATCTTAAAAAAACATGGCAAGTAATGTGCTGTTCAACCGAGCATGGGCAACAATCACATGCTGGTGACCTTGGCAATGGAGAGGAAAATCCCAACGTCTGTGACGGGGGCCATTCTCCATCGGAGAACCACTGTGGATTTCCACCAAAGTCTTACAGTGTTCACCAGCATGTGAACATATTAATTTAATAATTAGAGATACAATTTCAGTGATTAATAATGAAGATCAGGCAATGAAATCGTTCTGTTGTGTAGGCGCCAGGTGAATTATTGTATTGCAGAATCACGAGAGAAAGCGCCGCATTGGGAAGTCCTTTGTCCAGTAGGCAGTTTACCGTGGAGCGTGGCTGAAAATTACGGTGAACACATTAGGACTTTTATAACGCAGTCACAGACACTAGGTCCCATGAATTTTAATGGCCATTCACTGGCACTGGATGCTAAATGTTTCCGAGTACAGAAGGAACAAGACCTGCTTTCAAATGAGCTGTAACAATAAAGTAATCCTCTACAACCATTAATTTGTGTAGTGCACTGTTATGTCATTAACCTGTTTCCCTCTTTATTCAAGAAAGGGATGCCAATCGTCTCGATTTAAACAACCAACTATTAGGTTTTTGAAAGTGATACTAATTAAAAAAAAAAATAGATATCCAATCAGTATATACACTACCGCATTTTCCCGCATATAACCCACGGGGTATACAACTTTTTACAAACAAACAAGACCCTGCGGGGTATATGGAGGTGCTGGCTATCCCAAAAATATTTTACACGTGTGACAAATCATGACTCGTTTACAGTTTTTAATGGTAGGACTGTCCACTATGCAACACTTACCTTTGACTAAAGCACTGCTGAATAAACCACTCACACTAATATTGCACGTTATCAGGTTTTAAATGATTCGAATTGTTTGTACAATGAAATGATGTTTGAAGTGGGCGTACTTTGTTTACCGGCGACGGGAGCTGGGGGAGAGGTGGGGGGTGGGCGAGGCCACGGCGTTACTGTAGTGCCGCTATTGTCTGCGCAGTGCGCAATCTACCAGTGCTAAAACTACTTACTTATCTACCAGTTACGTGTTATTTATTTATTGGATATTTACTTTTCTTACTTATTTACTGTTTTAAGTTCACTCGTTTCTGGTTAATTTGTTTTCTTTGTGCAAGTTATGATTTTAATGTTAACAATTGATAGTGTAATGTATTACAAATGTAAACTTCGTTTTAATGATGGAATTAAGCTGCGGTAACGACGTTAAATCTATGAATGCATGCGAGGTATATGGAGGTGCGGGCTGTCTGAAATTTTGATTCAAAGCTTTCGTGACTGCAGTAATTCATATTCTTAGCTCTTTCGGTAAAGTCACGTTAAAGGGAAACAACAAAATAATAAAATATATATAAAACAATAAAAATTCTCACGACGTTTCGGCCATAACACAAACGGTTATCATCAGGTGTGAAAAACCAACGGCAAGAAACATTTGAAAGAAGTGTCGGTAGAATATCTGAAATTTGTTTTACACAAAATGCTATTTTTGCGGGGTATATGCGTTTGCGGGCTATATGCGGGAAAATACGGTACCAACCTTAAAATTGTATGTCGAGCACTCTAAAAACAGTCTTACTGCCCTAGACTTCATGCAGACATGTGAAACCTGGTCGTGTGATCACATGAAAGTGATAATAAAATTACTCATCTTGCTATCCCACCTATTTATGAAAGCCACCGTCAAGGAAATAACTCCATGTGTGGAATGTTCTCAATTCCCCAACCCACCAGCAAAGAAACAACACGAAACAAACTGCTTTATTTTACATTGTCGTCAATGTTTATTTAATTACAACACCGTAACGTCACACACCACGAGAGCATACAAAAGTGGGGCCAACACCAAAGAGCAATAATACGACACGATCTAACCCAAAAACAACGTCTATTATGGTCAATATTGGTCACGGAAGCCTACAACTTCTGAATGTTAATGTAGATGTTTATTGTTCACGTTATTCCTCGTTATTAAAGAAGCCTACTACTACTGGAAGTTAAACAGAATTGCAGACGGTTTTTTTAATTGGTCACTGGGTGTTGGCCGTGGGAAGGAATCGAACTCGGGTGTCCGGGGGTTCGTAGCGCGGCACAGTGCTGACCGCTACTACAACTACCGCTCCCCACCGCTCGTTCAAGCAGCAGCAGCAAGGCAATGACGAGCGTATATCACTCGCACTGAGACTTAAACATCATGAAACTATGTCCTAATTGGCATATAAAAAAAACCAATCAAACTGTGTTGACTATGTAGATTAGTGACTGCAAGGGTTGCGATTCGAATCTACGCATCAATTCGATTTGAAGCTCAATGATACTGGTAGGAACCTCCTGGTTACACCACCAGCCCACAGGGGATTATTGTGTCCGTCCGTCCGTCGTGCATCCAAAAATGGGAGGGGTGGGGCTGGGTGGAGAGGTGGAGGGTGGGGAGGGGCTGGGTGGGAAGGGTGGGGAGGGGCTGGGTGGGGAGGGGAGGGTGGGGAGGGGCTGGGTGAGGGGTGGGAGGGGTGGGGCTGGGTGGGAGGGGTGGGGCTGGGTGGGGAGGGGCTGGTCACCCCGTGGTGCCCTTATAAAACTCAACGTGTAACCTACTCACGCCAGCTAGTGCCCGCCCTCACAGTCGGGCATATTTGCGGAATACACCACGTGGTGCCGCCGTTGACCCTAGCCATTGACCGAGCAACCCAACGTTCCTACCAGCTCCCTCCGCAAGAGAATGTGTTTGTTCATAAACCCACTGGACTATTTGGTGACCAGGTGGACGGCGGAACAATTTCATTCTAGGAATGGATTGCGTCGAGTCAAATTGCATTCTGAGTGTGTGGCGTGTGCCAAGTGCATTCATTGCATGTGCGATGAAGACTTGTCACACTTATCTTGAGATGGTTTCTTTACTGTAGAGACGCGTTCACTCAAACAGGCGGAGACCTCCACTGCAACAGCCCCGATTCTCCCACGCATCTCCCCAATTCCTGAACGGTCTCGCTTGTTCCAGAGGCTCGCTCCACCGGCAGATTCTACCGTCGTTACCTCGTTCCCATAGCCCACCAGTCGAACGACATCAACATCTTTAACAACAAAATCAACATCATCAACATCATCAAAATCAACATCATCAACAACAACATCATAAACATCAACAACAAAATCAACAACAACGCCACAGCCACGACTGCTCCTACTGCTACTGCGGCCGCTGCGACAGACGCCACTGCTGCCACTGCTGCCACAGCTGCCACTGCTGCCACAGCTGCCACTGCTGCCACAGCTGCCGCTGACGCTGACGCCGCTGTTGCTCGAGGAATCTTTGTGACAGGAAGTGCTCCCTGTCCCAGCCGTCATTCTTGTAGCTGGCGTGGAGCTTGCGGTGAGCCCAGAGAGCGGTGAGCAAAGCCCTCGCTGCAAATACATCCTGGCTCCATGCCGTCCTGATGCAGCACACACACACACACACAGATGCACAAAGGTAAAGACAAAGATCCCCCGTGTAGCCTTAACAGACTGTAGGGGCGAGTGCTGTTAGCGAGCACCTATGAAGGCCGGCACAGTACACGAGGGGGTGGGTGGCCAGCACCACGCCCGGCCGCCTTTGTCTCCCCAGTGGCGATGTTTACACACAGCACCAGGTACTCATTTGAAGCTGAGTCGACCTAGGAGAGGCCCAGGACCGGGACCGGTTCAAATAATCGTCACCGGTGTTGGCCGTGAGCGGGAATCGAGTCGCCGGGTTCGTAGCGCAGCGTAGCGCTAACCACTACACTACCGCTCCCCAGACACACACACAGACACACACACATACACACACACATACACACAGACACACATACAGATACACACAGACACACACATACAGACACACAGACACACACGCATACACAGACACACATACAGATACACACACAGATACACACAGACACACAGATATATACACACAGATACACACAGACACACACAGACACACAGACACACACAGACACACAGACACACACGGACACACAGATACACACAGACACACAGAAACACACAGACACACACAGACAGACAGACACACACAGACACACAGATACACAGATACACACAGACACACACAGACACACACAGATACACACAGACACACACAGATACACACAGACACACACTGACACACACAGATACACACAGACACACACAGATACACACAGACACACACAGATACACACAGACACACACAGACACACACAGAGATACACAGACACACACAGACACACACACACAGACACAGACACACACAGACACACACACACAGACACACACACAGACAACAACAACAACCGCCATTCGCCACTAAGTGGTGGTGACGTCACCACAACGCTTGTGCCAGGCTATGTGCACCCTGAGGCCACGTGAAGTGTCGAACGCCCGCTGGCAGGAGGTCACGGGGCAGACCCAGGTGCCACGGGTCGACTGACTGAGATGACTGGCTGATGCACCACCTGTGCCCCCTACTGTGCCAACCTGCTGTGCTTTAGCCACCTGGCGCTCCGCTCGTTGTTCTGAGCGTCGCTCCTCCGTCCTCCGTTGTTGTTGGAGGGCGACTGCCTCCAACTGCCCAGTAGCATCCTTCACGAGCCTCCTCCACAGAGGCCGATCTTGACACCGCTGGTACCAGTCATCGGCAAGTCCACTCAGCTCCACGTCCTCCTGTACCACATCACTCCATCTCTTTTCTAGCCCGTGCCGCGCCCGCTTAGCCCCCTCAATCCGGCCGAACAAAAGCTGTTTCGGCATGCAGTGGCTGGGCATGCGGGCTACATGACCCAGCCATCGCAGCCTTGCCTGCCGGAGGAGCTCACCGATGGGACCCTGCCCA
The DNA here is from genome assembly GCF_048934315.1 of Petromyzon marinus. Taxonomy (NCBI): domain Eukaryota; kingdom Metazoa; phylum Chordata; class Hyperoartia; order Petromyzontiformes; family Petromyzontidae; genus Petromyzon; species Petromyzon marinus. Next base: position 1,025,924 of record NW_027423027.1, read on the forward strand.
GATCTTTCAAGGATTTGTGAGCTCCTCACACAATCCAGTCTGGTTAAACCCGGGGATGGATCGTAGGCAGGCCAGCCTAAATGTTTCTAACTGGCGAAGATGTTCCATTAGGGGGGTCCACGTTTCGCAAGCGTAGAGAAGGGAGGGAATGACCGTGGCCGAGAAGACCTGAAGCTTAGTGCGGAGCGACAGACCAGGTAGCTTCCACACAGCGTTACGCAACCGATGAAAAGATATTGCCGCTCGACTGATTCGGAGTGAGACCTCTGCTGTTAAACTGGAGCCAGTCATAAGCACACTGCCCAGGTATGGGAAACTCTCCACTCTCTCCACAACTGCCCCATCACCGATTGGGAGTTGTGGGGGTGGAGTGTCCGATGGTACAAAATACCCAGGCAGGTGCTTAGTTTTGGTGGGGCTGATGGTAAGGCCCCACCTCTTAGTGGCACGCTCCAGTCTCAACAGCAGCGTCTCCAACTCCTCCTCTGACTGAGCAGCTATTACCAAATCATCAGCATACATAACGTGGTTGAGCAATAGGGAGCCATCCCTTGACCGCACCCGGGCATCGATTAGCCTCCCATTATATCTGTACCATATGGAGATTCCCCCGGTACAGCTATTGAAGGCTTCACGAACTACGTGGTCAAAATAGATGTTAAATAATGTGGGAGCCAGAGGACATCCCTGTCGCACCCCAAGGTGTACAGGGAATGGCTCTGACTCCTGGCCACGTAGTTTTACCCGGGCCCGCTCACCATCATGAAGGTCCTTAATGATTGTGAGCAGAGGGTCAGGTACTCCAAAAGCACGAAGAACGACCCAGAGCCCAGGCCTACTGATGGTATCATAGGCCTTGACCAGGTCAATAAAGCAGAGATGTAGGTTCGCAACGCAGTGCGCTAACCGCTACACTACCGCTCCCCACACACAGACACAGATATACACACACAGACACACACACAGGTACACACAGACACACATACAGATAAACAGACACACACAGATACACAGATACACACAAATACACACAGATACACACACAGATACACACAGACACACACACACAGACACAGATACACACAGACACACACACACAGATACACACACACAGATACACACAGACACACACACACAGACACACAGATACACACAGACACACACACAGACACACACACACAGATACACACAGACACACATACAGATACACAGACACACACACACAGATACACAGATACACACACAGACACACACACAGACACACGCACACAGATACACACAGACACACACACACAGATACACAGACACACACACACACAGATACACAGATACAGATACACACACAGATACACACACACAGATACACACAGACACACACACACAGACACACACACACACATACACACAAAGACAAAGGTCCCCAACCGTGTAGCCTCAGCAGATTGTAGGGGCAAGTGCTGTTAGTAGCGAGCAGCAGCGCCCATGGAGGCCGGCGCTGTGGCATACCACGAGGTGGGTAGTCAGCACCACGCCTGGTGAGTGGTGGTGGTGAGTGTGTGCGGTGAGAGTGGTGAGTGGTGGTGGTGAGTGTGTACCCCCCCCCCTGCTCACCGGCTGGTGCGGATGGCCACGACGCGCCCAATGCCACCGCTGCCCTGCAGGCGCTGAGCGTTGGCGGCGCTGCCGGACACCAGCGCAGTGAGCGCCCAGAGCACCGCCGACACCCCGTTTTCACCCAGCCGGGAGGCGTCGCCACCCTCACCACCCTCACCAACGTCAGGCAGCATCAGGGTGAGGATCCTCACGCCGTTGTACAGCCCTGGGGAGTGCGGAGAGATGGTGGTAAGCGGCCTCCATCACCACTCCCATCACCACCTCAATCATCACTCCCATCACCACCTCAATCATCACTCCCATCACCACCTCCATCACCACTCCCATCACCACCTCAATCATCACTCCCATAACCACCTCAATCATCAACTCCATCACCACCTCAATCACCACTCCCATCACCACCTGAATCATCACTCCCATCACCACCTCAATCACCACTCCCATCACCACCTCAATCATCACTCCCATCACCACCTCAATCACCACTCCCATCACCACCTCAATCAACAACTCCATCTCCACCTCCATCCCCCCATGACCACCTCCATCACCACCTCCATCCCCCCATCACCACCTCAATCATCAACTCCATCACCACCTCCATCCCCCCATCACTACCTCCCCACCCCCACCCCCCCACCCGCATCCCACCGATGAGGCGCTGGTTGTTGGGGTCATTCCGAGCGAGGACTCGCAGAGCGTGCACCGAGGTGAATGCCAGCAGCTGGTGATCGCTCCGCAGCTGCTCCACGAGGCAGAGCAGCCCCCCGTTGTGGGCGACGACCGTGCGGGCCAACGCCGACCACTGCTCGCGACGACGCACGGCAACGCGACACCACCAAGCAGACGGCACATCTAACAGTGAGCATTGGTAGCGAGCGTTGCTAGGGAGCGTTGCTAGAGAGCGTTGCTAGATAGCGTTGCTAGGGAGCGTTGCCAGGGAGCGTTGCTAGGGAGCATTGCCAGATAGCATTGCTAGAGAGCGTTGCTAGATAGCGTTGGTAGCGAACGTTGCTAGGGAGTTTTGCTAGGGAGCGTTGGTAGCGAGCGTTGCTAGGGAGCGTTGCTCGGGAGCGTTGCCAGCGAGAATTGCTAGCGAGCGTTGCTAGGGAGCGTTGCTAAAGAGCGGTGCTAGGGAGCGTTGCTAGGGAGCGTTGCTAGGGAACGTTGCTAGGGAGCGTTGCTAAAGAGCGGTGCTAGGGAGCGTTGCTAGGGAGCGTTGCTAAAGAGCGTTGCTAGGGAGCGTTGCTAGTGAGCATTGCTAGCGAGCGTTGCTAAAGAGCGGTGCTAGGGAGCGTTGCTAGGGAGCGTTGCTAAAGAGCGTTGCTAGGGAGCGTTGCTAGGGAGCGTTGCTAGGGAACGTTGCTAGCGAGCATTGCTAGAGAGCGTTGCTAGGGAGTGTTGCTAAGGAGCGTTGCTAGGGAACGTTGCTAGCGAGCGTTGCTAGAGAGCGTTGCAAGGGAGCGTTGCTAGGGAACGTTGCTAGGGAGCGTTGCAAAGGAGCGTTGCTAAGGAACGTTGCTAGGGAGCGTTGCTAGGGAACCTTGCTAGGGAACGTTGCTAGGGAGCGTTGCTAAGGAGCGTTGCTAGGGAACGTTGCAAGGGAGCGTTGCTAGGGAGCGTTGCTAAGGAGCGTTGCTAGGGAACGTCGGTCATCTTGCTTCTCGTGGCCCACAACGCACACGCGGCCGGGAGCAGGAGCACCGCGGTGACGTCACCGTCGCTGAGTGGCGGCCATTTGTTTTGTGGTGCAGTGACGTCACCGTCGCTGAGTGGCGGCCATTTGTTTTGTGGTGCAGTGACGTCACCGTCGCTGAGTAGCGGCCATTTGTTTTGTGGTGCAGTGACGTCACCCCCCCCCCACCCACCTCGGTGTCTCCGCTGGCCAGGCTGTAGATGGTGCTGGTTGCTGCTTGCAGGATGACCGTGTTGTGTGACTGCTGCAGCAGAGACACGTAGCAGCTGACCGTGTCGGGTTGGTACAGCAGCTCACTGCCTGCACAACGCCCGTACATCAAACTATCACAAACTACACTATACTACTATACACTATACTATACACTATCACAAACTACACCATACACTACACACTATCACAAACTACACCATACACTATACTACTATACACTATACTATACACTATCACAAACTACACCATACACTACACACTATCACAAACTACACCATACACTACACACTACTATACACTATACTATACACTATCACAAACTACACCATACACTACACACTATCACAAACTACACCATACACTATACTACTATACACTATACTATACACTATCACAAACTACACCATACACTACACACTATCACAAACTACACCATACACTATACTACTATATACTATACTATACACTATCACAAACTACACTATACACTATACTACTATACACTACACTACACACTATCACAAACTACACCATACACTATACACTACCATACACTATACTATACACTATCACAAACTACACTACACTACACACTATACTACTATACTATACACTATCACAAACTACACCATACACTATACTATACACTATCACAAACTACACCATACACTATACTACTATACTATACACTATCACAAACATCACCATACACTATACTATACACTATCACAAACTACACCATACACTACACACTATCACAAACTACACCACACACTATACACTACACTACTGTACACTACACTACACACTGTCACAAACTACACCATACACTACACTACTATACACTATACTACACACTATCACAAACTACACTACACTATACACTATCACAAACCACACCATACACTATACACTACTATACACTATACTATACACTATAACAAACTACACTACACTACACACTATCACAAACTACACCATACACTATACACTACACTACTATACACTATACTATACACTATCATAAACTACACTACACACTATCACAAACTACACCATACACTATACACTACTATACACTATACTATACACTATCACAAACTACACTACACACTATCACAAACTACACCATACACTATACGCTACACTACTATACACTATACTATACACTATCACAAACTACACTACACTACACACTATCACAAACTACACCAAACACTATACACTACACTACTATACACTACACTACACACTATCACAAACTACACCATACACTATACTACTATACACTATACTATACACTATCACAAACTACACTACACTACACACTATCACAAACTACACCATACACTACAATACTATACACTATCACAAGCTACACTAGACACTATCACAAACTACACCATACACTACACTACAGACTATCACAAACTACACCATACACTACACTACTCTACACTACACACTATCACAAACTACACCAAACACTATACTACTATACACTATACTATACACTATCACAAACTACACTACACACTATCAAAAACTACACCATACACTATACACTACTATACACTATACTATACACTATCACAAACTACACTACACACTATCACAAACTACACTACACTACTATACACTATACTATACACTATCACAAACTACACTACACACTATCACAAACTACACCAAACACTATACACTACACTACTATACACTACACTACACACTATCACAAACTACACCATACACTATACTACTATACACTATACTATACACTATCACAAACTACACTACACTACACACTATCACAAACTACACCATACACTACAATACTATACACTATCACAAGCTACACTACACACTATCAAAAACTACACCATACACTATACACTACACTACTATACACTATACTATACACTATCACAAACTACACTACACACTATCACAAACTACACCAAACACTATACACTATACTACTATACACTATACTATACACTATCACAAACTACACTACACACTATCAAAAACTACACCATACACTATACACTACACTACTATACACTATACTATACACTATCACAAACTACACTACACACTATCACAAACTACACTACACTACTATACACTATACTATACACTATCACAAACTACACTACACACTATCACAAACTAAACCATACACTATACACTACAATACTATACACTATACTATACACAATCACAAACTACACTACACTACACACTATCACAAACTACACTACACTATAACAAACTACACTACACTATCACAAACTACACTACACTATCACAAACTACACTACACTATACACTACACTATCACAAACTACACTACCATAGATTACACTATACTACTATACACTACACTATACACTACACTACTATACACTAATACACACTACATTACTATACCCTACACTACCATACACTACACTACTATACACTACACTACTATACACTACACTACTATACACTACTACACACTACATTACTATACCCTACACTACCATACACTACTATACACTACACTACTATACACTACACTACTATACACTACACTACTATACACTACACCACTATACACTACTATACACTACACTACTATACACTACACTACTATACACTACACTATACACTACACTATACACTACACTACTATACACTACACTACTATAAACTACACTACTATACACTACACTACTATACACTACACTATACACTACTATACACTACACCACTATACACTACACTATACACTACACCAGACATGGGCAAAGTACGGCGCCCGGGCCGTATACGGCTCGTTGGGCTTTTGAATCCGGCCCGCCGAACTTGTCCAAATATTATTATTAAATTAAATTTTCCCTTTCCCCTTTAATGCCCCCATTTCCCCATTAGATGGCGCACTTTGACCGGGAGTGTGGTGTATATGGCTCAGATGTTTTCATGATGTTTGATCAGTCACGCTACGACGTGTTTTTGTATTGTTCATATTCGTGCGATTTGTTAAACTGCCTTGCAAATAAATGCTTTGCTACCTGTTAAAGGCCAAATCCTTTCACGTAATGATTTTTAACACGTCATTTATAATTAGTTCACACAAACACTCCATCCATCTGTTCCTGGCCCGGCCCCTCTGTCAAATTTTAGAAACCATTGTGGCCCGCGAGTCAAAAAATGTGCCCACCCCTGCACTACACTATACTACTATACACTAGACCAGTGGTTCTTAACCTGGGTTCGATCGAACCCCAGGGGTTCGGTGAGTCGATCTCAGGGGTTCGGCAGAGCCCCCGCCACGGAGATCCGGACACACTTGAATTATTGTGTAAATTTGTGATGACGCACACGGCCCGCTTGGCCATCACTGGCTGCAGATGATCATGCTACACTGCTTGGCCAATCAGCGCTGCGGGGAATTTAGTGCGTACTCAGTAGTCAACGTGTGACTGTTGTCGTACGTCGTGTGATTTCTTTAATATTTTATCCATACTAACTATGTCGGGCAAAAGAAGAAAGTGGTCGGACGAATATGTACAACATGGATTCTCATGTATCACGGAACGTGATGGGAGTGAGCGTCCTATCTGCATGATTTGCAACGCCAAGTTGAGCAACTCTAGTCTTGCACCGGCAAAACTAAAGGAACACTTCTTGAAGCTGCATGGAGACGGGGAATACAAGAACACAACACTTGCTGAATTCAGGGTGAAGAGAGCCAGATTCGATGAAAGGGCCACTCTGCCTGCTCTTGGATTTGTACCTGTTAACAAACCGATCCTGACAGCATCGTACGAAGTTGCTTACCTGATCGCAAAGCAGGGCAAGCCACACACCATTGGTGAAACACTTGTGAAACCAGCTGCATTAAAGATGGCGAATCTGATACTCGGAACAGCGGCCGAAGGTAAATTATCCCAAATTCCCCTTTCAAATGACACCGTCAGTGACAGGATAGAAGACATGAGTAAAGACATCTTGGCTCAAGTAGTCGCGGATCTGATTTCAAGCCCGGCAAAATTCAGCCTTCAACTCGACGAAACCACAGACGTTTCTGATCTAAGCCAGCTTGCTGTTTTTGTACGCTATGTGAAAGACGACATGATAAAAGAAGAGTTTTTATTTTGTAAGCCTCTTACAACAACAACGAAGGCAGCCGATGTGAAGAAGCTTGTGGATGACTTCTTCAGAGACAACAATCTTTCATGGGATATGGTTTCTGCAGTTTGTACGGACGGAGCTCCAGTCATGCTGGGAAGAAAGTCTGGTTTTGGTGCGCTAGTAAAGGCCGATGCACCACACATCATTGTGACGCATTGTATTCTGCACAGGCATGCGTTGGCAACAAAAACCTTACCTCCAAAAATGGCAGAAGTATTAAAAACTGTGGTGGAATGTGTGAACTATGTGCGAAAAAGTGCTCTGAGGCACCGCATCTTCAGTAAGCTGTGTAAAGAAATGGGCTCTGAATTTGAGGTACTTCTGCTCCATTCTAATATTCGGTGGTTATCCCGGGGACAGGTGCTGAATCGTGTTTTTGCCATGCGTGTGGAATTAGCCCTGTTTTTGCAAGAGCACCAACACTGCCATGCAGATTGCTTCAAAAATCCTGAGTTCATTCTCATTTTAGCGTACATGGTTGATATATTCGCAGCTCTCAATCATCTCAATCAGCAGATGCAGGGTGGTGGAGTCAATATCATGGAAGCGGAAGAACACCTGAAGGCTTTTCAAAAAAAGCTACCGTTATGGAAACGACGAACAGAGAACAATAACTTCGCAAACTTCCCGCTTCTGGACGACTGTGCAAGTAAGATCGAAGATGTGTCTGGAATCGGAGATATTTCTGTATCCACGGAACTGAAGCAAACAATTGCCACGCACTTAGATGAGCTTGCAAAGTCTCTCGACGGATATTTCCCTACAAGAGAGTCATATCCAGCATGGGTGAGACAGCCGTTCACGTTTGCTGTTGAAACAGCAGATGTCAATGATGAATTCCTCGACGAAATCATTGAAATTCAGCAGAGCCAGGTTCAACAGCAACTCTTCAGAACAACAACGCTCTCAACATATTCTTAGTTTTTTCGGTAAAGTGACTTTACCGAAAAAACTAAGAATATGAATTACTGCAGTCACGAAAGCTTTAAATCAAAATTTAACGCTCTCAACGTTTTGGTGTCGACAAATGAACAAGTATCCAGTTATTGCTAAGAAAGCACTGGATTTTTTTATACCATTTGTTACAACATATCTTTGTGAGCAATCCTTTTCGAGGATGCTGGACATAAAAACGAAGAAAAGGAACAGACTTTGCTGTGAAAATGACATGAGAGTGGCACTTGCCAAGGTGAAGCCACGCATATCTGAACTGATCTCTCAAAGGCAACAGCAGAAGTCACATTGATTTCCAGGTATGTAATTTGTTGTGAGTTTATGCATTGTGTTGGTTTTATTCTTTGAACAAGGTAATGTTCATGCACGGCTCATTTTGTGTACCAGTAAAAAACATATCTATGTCTTGAATTTGAAAAAAATCACATTTTATTTTTCACTAAAGAGGGGTTCGGTGAATGCGCATATGAAACTGGTGGGGTTCGGTACCTCCAACAAGGTTAAGAACCACTGCACTATACTATACACTATCACAAACTACACAACACTATAACAAACTACACTACACTATTACAAACTACACTACACATATATACACTACACTATCACAAACTACACTACACTATACACTACACTATCACAAACTACACTACCATAGACTACACTATACTATACACTACACTATACACTACACTACTATACACTACTACACACTACATTACTATACCCTACACTATCACAAACTACACTACCATACACTACTATACACTACACATCATCACAAACTACACCATACACTATACACCACACTACTATACACTATACTATACACTATCACAAACCACACTACACTACACACTATCACAAACTATACCATACACTATACACTACACTACACACTATCAAAAACTACACCATACACTACACTACTATACACTATACTACACACTATCACAAACTACACTACACTATACACTAGACTACTATACACTATACTATACACTATCACAAACTACACTACACTATAACAAACTACACTACACTATCACAAACTACACTATACTACACTACACTATCACAAACTACACTACACTATACACTACACTATCACAAACTACACTACCATAGACTACACTATACTATACACTACACTATACACTACACTACTATACACTACACTACTATACACTACACTACTATACACTACACTACTATACACTACACAACTATACACTACACTACTATACACTACACTACTATACACTACACTACCATACACTACACCACTATACACCACACTACTATACACTACACTACTATACACTACACTACCATACACTACACCACTATACACTACACCACTATACACTACACTACTATACACTACACTACTATACACTACACTACCATACCACTACACTACCATACACTACACCACTATACAGTACACTACCGTACACTATACACTACTATACACTACACTACTATACACTACACTATACACTACACTACTATACACTACACTACTATACCCTACACTACTATACACTACACTACTATACACTACACTACTATACACTACTATACACTACACTACTATACACTACACTACTATATACTACACTACTATACACTACACTATACACTACACCAGACGTGGGCAAAGTACGGCCACCGGGCTGTATACGGCCCGTTGGGCTTTTGAATCCGGCCCGCCGTCCAAATATTGTTATTATTAAATTAAATGTTCCCTTTCCCCTTTAATGCCCCCGTTTCCCCCATTAGATGGCGCACTTTTGACCGGGAGTGTGGTGTATATGGCTCAGATGTTTTCATGATGTTTGATCAGTCACGCTACGACGTGTTTTTGTATTTGTTCATATTCGTGCGATTTGTTAAACTTCCTTGCAAATAAACGCTTTGCTACCTGTTAAAGGCCAAATCCTTTCATGTAATGATTTTAACTACGTCATTTATATTTAGTTCACACAAACACTCCATCCATCTGTTCCTGGCCCGGCCCCTCTGTCAAATTTTAGAAACCATTGAGGCCCGCGAGTAAAAAATTTGCCCACCCCTGCACTA